>NW_008664440.1:5171-27240 GCF_000695815.1 Acanthisitta chloris | reverse complement strand
AATCAACCTGGTTGGAAGAGACCTAAAGGACCATTGAGTCCAACCCTACCGTCGTCACTAGACCATGGCACTAAGTGCCACATCCAGTCTCAGCTTGAAAACCTCCAGGGATGGTGAATCCACCACCTCCCTGGGCAGCACATTCCAATGCCTAATTACTCTATCCGTAAAATTTCTCTTCCTAATATCCAACCTCCCCTGGCACAGCTTGAGTCTGTGCCCTCTTGTCCTACTGCTGGTTGCCTGGGAGAAGAGACCAACCCCCACCTGACTACAACCTCCTTTCAGGGAGTTGTAGAGGGTGATAAGGTCTCCCCTGAGCCTCCTCTTCTCCAGGGTAAACAACCCCAGCTCCCTCAGCCTCTCATCATGGCACTTGTGCTCAAGTCCCTTCACCAGCCTCGTTGCTCTTCTCTGGACCTGCTCCAGCACCTCAATATCCTTCCTGAACTGAGGCAGCTCTTCCCCCAGGTGCCACCTGAAACCCAGGCTAGAGTTGCAAAGCATCATCAGGGAGGTATTTTAAAAAAACCCCAAACCAACCAACCAACCAGAACAAAACAAACGCCACAAACAAAAACAAAATCCAAAACCAACCAAACAAGAAAAATGCAAAAAACACCCTGGCACATACCCATGTGCTTACAAAGGACATCTCTCTTGGCTCTAACACAACACTTGCATTTTCCATTTTGAGTTTCTTTCTCTCTAACTATGGCACATCCTCCACCACCATGTCTATAGCCATACCTCCATTGACACAGCTGCCCAACAGGTGAAGACAGACGTGCCAACTGGACACACAGACACTGGCTGGCAGACCTGAGGGCTCAGCAGCACACATTTTGTACAGTGCCTCATGACTTCTCTTCTCTCAGCAGTATTGCTTAACATACTCAGTCTGTTGAAGTATATGAGCCACCATCATGCCGTGACCATATAGCTACACTGATAGGATAGCAGTGTGTGAAACTGCCAGACATTCCTGATATCAAAAGGAAAATAATGTAGATACCTAGGCTTGACTCACAGCAACATTAACAAGGTAACAGGGTGAGAAACTGACAGATACTATAGAAAATAAAAAGGGACATAGGTTCCTTAGAGAATCTCTGAGTAGGCACTAGTTGCCAAGTCATTACCAAGGCATTGAAATCAAACAAACATACACAGCAAAACCCAGGGTATTTCCATGTTAACACCTATGGCCACCAATCATCATACCAAAATAAAGCCTGAAATTACTCAAGTGAAGTCATGATGAAGTCATGCTCATTAGTAAAGACAAATGGATAAACAGTATAATTATGATCAATGTCATAATGCAAAATAATGAAGCAAATACAAAGCAAGATAAATTCAAACAACTTTTTAATGCCTAATCATCCTTTAGTCCAACTTTCATTTCACAATCTTCTGTAAATATTGTAAAAAATAATTTAAAGCTATAAATTAAAATGTTCCTTTTTTTGGCAATTTTCAAAATGAGATGTTTTCCTCTTGATGGTTTTCTTCTCTCAAATGTAATCTATGACTGATCTTGAAGCCTAACATTCCTTTCTGCTATTGTCAAACAAACATTTTGATCCAATCAATCATATCCTTTCTAGCTTCTTCAATATAAGGTTTATCATCAGGTTTCATATCTTCTGGTTTCAGTTGTGCAAAGCCATGAACTTGTCCAGGATAAACTTTAATTTTATATTGAACTTTACAATACTGTTGCAACTTCTCCTCTAATAAGGTGACCTGTAAAAGAAAGTGTTTTTTCATTATGTTGTGAAGGTTTTTTAAGTTTGCCAAACTTGCTGTTTATTATAGAGAAAACTGCTCTTTGGGATGTAAGGCAAACATTTTCTCTAAGTATGGCTGAGTCTAAGAACCTCAACAGTTCTGGCAAAGATGGTTTGGTAAATCTCATTGCCATAAAGAACAGGCTCGAAACCTATACTTTGAGCTCTGATCTTGAGAGATCATATTCCATAAACCTTAATGACTGTGCCAGTCCAGATTACTTTGATAGGCTTACTAACAGAGTTCAAGAAAACACAGAGGGGTTTTGTTTTAGTTTACTGTACAACAAAAAGACACTGCCTCTGCACAATCCTTTGGTGATAACTACACACATGATTTCATAGAGTACTAATCCTTTGTTTATGTACCTGTATACATTTGCAGACACATTTTTGTGCTTATTTCCATTTAAAAATCAAAAAATAGAAGAATGAACACTTATTTTTCTCCTCAACCTTAATTCTATTCATTGTGCAGATTAGAAACAGCACTGTAACTTATTTCATGTTCTTTGTTTTCCCCTCACTGAACCCTTTACTCCTCAGTGCAGAAAACTATGTATTCGTGCAAGAAACAAAAATTCTGCATTAAAAGACAAAATCCTCAATCTGCACAGAGAGAAAGCTTCAGAAGAAAAGAAAGGTATGGTTTCAATGTGTAACACATGACAGAAAAAACATGTTTAGTAAAATTGTGCTGTGGCAAAAAGACATGTTCACCATAAAATGGGGACAGAGAGTGAAAGATTTGTTTCCCTGTGCAGAGAAGACACATACGAGGTACAGATCAACATGCTGAATAACACAAATGGAAGTAAATATTGACTGTCTTCTGCATTCCCAGAGCACACTGCCAGTTCCCCGATCAGACCTTATCCCTACACAACAAGCTGTGCTGGAGTTGGTGTTTTAGCCTTGTCACTGAAGAAGAATAATTTATGCACAGAAGAGGGCACCATATTCCTACTCATATATTTATCCAAGCTTTCAGATATGCTTATAGTAGGGGTCATATCAGAACACAGATGGCAGCCAGGAGTCAAAACAGAGTCTACAGGTTGTTGTCATCTAACCTAAAATTCATGGCCACTCTTCTGACACAGTTAATTTTGTCTGCTTAGACCAAAAGCAATTAGTCATTGGTCCCCATCATCAGAAAGTTCAGTTACTAAGCTGAAACTACTTTTTTTTTTTTTTTCCATTCAGTGTCCAGGTTCAGTGGTGTAACTACCTGATTTCTCATCCACAGCAGTAGTATCCAAATTTTTGAGATGCTTGGCTCATACCAGTTGGATCTCCCTGCCCAGTTTCACACTCTGCTTATCCAGCACTCAGAGACTGATGACTGGTCTTTACTGCATCTCTCACCTCAAAAAAAAGCAGCTTTGAGTAACCTAAGCAAGATATGAGGAAGCTGGACTATAAACAAAACAATCTAGCCCCTCTATTTTATTTTTTTTTTTGTATCAGAAAATTGTTTCTAACAAGGATTTCTGTGTGGGATAAATGAACTTTGGGAAAAGAAAATGTATTTCCAGTACAACAGCTTACCTGATCCAGAGATATAGTGTGGTCTTTCTCACCAAAAATGAAGAATGTGGGATTTAGTAAGTTATATCTTTCTTCAGAGTCTCTAATTATTCCTATAATGTTTTGAGAAATAGTCTGTTAGTGAGGTTAATGTTCTTGCAAGATAAATGGCAAATTAAAAGACAAAATTTTATTTGAGTTTACTCATTAGGTACATTATTTAGATCCGGAGAGTTTCCATTTAAATGGAGAAAAAAAGCATTTGGAAAATATATTTCCTTGCTCTCCAAGCACTAAAATAAGATTAGAAAATTTTTGCGCAAAAGCAATTTTTTGCTTGTTTGAAGTATTCTTAAATTTTTTATACCAATATAGTATACTGTTGAAATAACCATAATAAAAATCTGCAACTCACCTTCGAGTTGAGTATTTACAGAAATTGTTACAAAGCAGTAACTAGAGTTACAAACTATGCATAGTCATGTGAACCCAAGTAAGTTTTCATGTGTTCTACACTACCATAGTGGGACACCCCAGCGATTAATTGAGGATTTTTCAGCATCAAGTGATGTACTGCCATTCCACCCCAGGAAAACCCAACGATACCAATCTTCTTTGCACCGCATTGTTCCTTTAGATACTTCAAGACAACATCAGCTTCCCTAAGACATATAAACAAAAGTAAACTAAGGAATCTATTGCAGAACCAATACTTGACAGTTCAAGAATTAAATTACAAGAGATACATGATTTTTTTTTCCTGTGTCTGTACCCCTAATCATTTAAAACAGGGATTACATTAAAAAGCACATGTCAGCCCAGAGCAGAGGCTTCTATCTCTAAATGGGAGTTAACATGCCTGGTCCTAGTTCAGCAAAGTGCGGGTGTAGGTACTTAAATACTTACCTGAATTGCCACCTGCTCCTTTGTTTTCAAAATAAGCAAATTTTTAATTGAATCGCTTTGTCTAGGACAGGACAACTAAGGACAAGACATATCTGCAAGTAGAACATCTTGCATTATGGACTGTAGGAATGGATAAGCTTCACTGTGCTATCTCTACAGAGTCCACTTATTTAGATAAAGATTTACCTTGAGTATGTCATTCCTGTTGCATGGGTTAATGTTAAAATATCCTACCAAGCCCACATGCAATAATGTTATACTAAAGTAGCAATTACTCAAGATTAAATTTTCAGTAACTATAATATTACAAAAACCCAGGTATTGCATGAGGTATAGTGCAAAAAATATGAAAATTGTTGTTAATGTAGGCAAGAGCAAGTAAATATATTTTTTAAATTGCTAAATTCTTAGGCCTCAATACTTTTATCTTCTTGATTATCTGCAGAGTTTGAAATTAATTTTAAATACAAACTGCCTATACTGATTACTATATTTTCAAGCATTAGGTATATTAGTATGGTCATCACCAGTTTGGTTAGGCTGCCAAAAAAACAGCCAAAGAGTATGAGAGTGACATGAAGAGATGATCGTGTCCTAGGCCTGTAGCCAGGGAGCACTCTGTGAATGGATGGGCTTTCTCAGATTTGGTTTGTTTGGAAAGGTACTAAGTAAGTCGTGCATGTGTTGGATTCCATGTTCTCTGAAAGAGCAACAGAACTGACGTTGAGGGCACCTACAAGTGCACCCTCAAAAGACAGCATAGACCTGATATCTTAATTAAGACAGTGCCCACGTATCTGCTCGGTCTTTGGAGTAGGGTTTTTTTTATAGTTGTTAGTCAATTGTCTTTTTAAAAAATTCAGTCACAGTTTCTGCAACTATATGGTCAAGAACTTTGCCGAGAGATGTTGAAGTTAGGCTATGACTTCTGGGACCTCTGGAAAGGGTCAGAAGAAAACTTGTGACTTACAAGATGGTAGCTGAGTAATAGGATATCAGTGCCTCACTATCATCTTCTGAAATTTTGGGCTGTGGTGATAGATGCTAAAGAAACAGTAATGCCTCCCATAACTCGGGGAAGTCTTGTTACAGGCACTGCTAGGCTCTACAGATAGTGGCCTCTCTACGTCATACTAAGAAAACCAGTATAGTCGATCAGATGTATCTTAGTTTTTGGGAAGTCTTGCAAAGTTTTATGGAGTGTTGCTCAGGAGAATATCATCTGCACCTATCATTATCTGCAAGGCAGAAAGCAGGATGGGCAAGTGACAACTGGCAGATAACATCAGCAGTTGTAGAAGAATTCTCCTTCTTATCTTGAGGAACTGGAGGCAGAATCAGCACTTGTGGGTGAGAGTGCTGGATATTTCACAGCCTGTGAAACCCTGTGAGCCTGTATGGCCAGTATAACATAGTTACAAAAGGGCCCAGGGAAACAAGACAGTGACAACAAGCAGAGTGATGGACAGAGCAGATGATCCTTTTCAAATACCAGCAAAGACAGTGCTCAGAACCACAGAAGAATCACTCAGAATAAGCAGTAGTGTTTGTGCAGCCAGCTTGCCCTGCTGTGAGGTGCTGTTGTTAACATTCGTACAAATTCCCCTTGTTTGCTGGTTGCTTTTTAAAGTTCAAACATGAATATGTATCTTACTTGTCTACTTTCATTGGATCGTGGTCTTTCATCCAGTCAGCAAAGTCACCCCAGTGATCAGTAGATTTCCAGGGTTCTGACCCCTTGAAGAAGTCTGGGCAGATGGCTCTGTGTGAGACATGGAATCAAGTTAATTTTCAAGTCCAGTTGGGGAGAATCTGTGGATGTGTAAATTTCTTCTAATGTCTTCTACTCCAGAGTACACATGTACATGGTTACTATCTGAATCATGCTTTACTCATCCTATTCTGGCAACCAGCAGAGTACATGTCTTAGCGTGGAAAAAAATCCCCACATATAAAGACTCATTATTTCCTTAGACACACTTAATACAAAAGTAAAGGTATTAAGCAACCCTCCTGATTCTATATAAACACATCTATACCTCTTTGCTATTAAAAACTAAAACAAATGTTTAAATGTTTGGTTCTGAAAAGCCTATACAATTTAAAATAAATACCAACATCTATCTCCTGATCACCCACGCTGCTACATAAGCACAAACACTGGCACTTCATGACTCTCCTTGCCACTTTGTGCTCAGGTAGCCATTTTTGATGGGGTCAGTCTTAGTAGATTTGGTGGTTTGATGGAAATGTTTTGTCCCCTTGCTTTTTTCTTCCTATTCAGACTGAAATGGCATGGTTGTCCTATGTGTGTGCGAAACATCATATGCCATGCCTAGCTTTGGGCCTGGTGGTCTATCAGAGCATTTAAGAGGTAGATAGGAAATAAAGTCGCTCACATGTATCCATGACGTGCAATGAAATCGACTATGAATCTAATATCTGGGAACCGCCATCCAAATACATCATGAACAACAATCACAGCTTTGTCTGTTAAAAAAGTTGGTCCACAAACATATGCTTTAAGGTACTCAATTTGTACTTCATGCCCAAGGCACCCATAGCGAGCTCTTTCTCCAGTATTATATAGAAAAGGATCAGCCATTTGAAAACCTAAAAAAAGGGGAAAAAAGACAGCAAGGAAGAAAAAATAATTTGTTAACACAAATTTTTAAGGGCAAATAAAGCAAGTACAGTGTACAGAAAGTTGTTCAATAACTTCTGTAAATAACATTTATATCCTTGTCTGAAAGGAGAAAGTAGAAAAAAGCAAAAGCAATGTTCCAGTGCAGAACGGCTCTTAGTCATTTATGTGTTATTAAGATAAGAATGAAGAGAAACACCAAAACCAAAGTTATAAAATTACAAACAACCTGCACATGTAGGTCTCGACACTCATATCACTTTTGTTTTGCACCCATGCAGCTCTGTCAGCACTGGTGTGAAGCCATATGGCTTCAAATATCACTCTCTCCTGAAGCACAGGGCCATCACGCTTGTCTGCATGGGGAGTCCCGTGCTGGTTTCTCTGAATTATTTGTAAGGACCTCAACTGCTACATTACCGTGTTCAGTGCTTCTCTCAGTGCTGGTACCTGCTAGCTAATCTGTGCTTTCTGTAGCAGCATCTCAGCAGTTCTGGGAGCCAATGTATTGGGTGCAGTTAGTGAAGGACTGCACTTAATGAATTTGTAAACTAGATTCCAATGCCTTGGGCTCCTATGCCCTTTAAAGAGGATTGCAAGAAAACAAGCATACATGCAAACCTCATTCAGAATATGTGAGAATATTTGGTTTTGTTCCTTCTCCAAAAGTGGCAATTACAGACAATGAGCCAGTAGATGTGCTAGACAGATTAAAGTCAAAAGTTGTTCTCACTCTCTGTGTCAGGAGCTTGGAATGGACTCGGTGCAAAAAGTAGATTGTGATCCTGTAATTAAAAGTAGTGTTACAATGCATCTATACAAGAAATCCAATTAAGTCTGCAGGGGCATTGTAAATAGCAGCATTTCCTAGTCATGTACCGACTTTGAAACTGTCCTTGGGGATACAGTACAGATGCATATACATTATGACTCTCTCTGCTTCATCATTTCTACACCAGCCTATTATTTTAGTTTGCTTTGTCATGTACTCCATTAAACTATCTAGTCTTTCCAGAAGTGCAGCAAATTCTGGTAAAAAGGATACCTTCCTCTGCTCTCCATTAACTACAGAGCAGCAGAGGGCTAGAATTCACAATGTGAAATTTTGCCTAGGCAATAGAGGCACGTTTGGAATCACAGTGCAGACAGACTGAAGAACAGAGCTGATGCCACAGAGACTCACCACTTGCTTATGCCTTACACAACACTTCCCAGTTTGCATGAATCACACAGGCTCAATAACAGCATCCAAATTTTATATGCATTTATACCGCTTTATACCTAAGATAATCAGCCAACAATTATAGTGCATAGACACTGTTCTTCCTCATCCTCTCCAAAACCTGGGGCTGCTGCTGCCAGATTTGGCAGGGGGAGCACTGAGGCTGAGCAAATACACTTGAATATAACCATAACTCTTGTCTGATAGTGTGGAGTAGAGACACAGGAACTGTGCAAATGTGGCTTTACTGCAAGATTCAAGCTGCTTCAGATGCCATGAGGCGCATGATTGTGCATCATTAGTAATCCCCTCTGCTGATAACCCAAAGCCGATTACATTTGTTAATTGTTCTCCCACTTTTCTCAACAACTCAATGTCCGGTTGGTGCTAGGAAGCATGAAATAGCCTGATCTTTGGGACTAAAACCATCACTGTTGGCATAATATGTAAGTGGAAGTTGTGACATGCATGGGATAGTATGTCCTAGTTTAAACTCCCCATAATACTTGAAGTGCCTGAAAATACTCGAGAGATCTGTTCATGCAGAAGCGCTTCCAGCCTCTCTTTTTATAACCTAAGATGAATGAGGTTGTTGAAGTGCAAGAGGCTGCCTGGAGAAACCACAGGCACTCCCAAAGATAGCTAACAATACTGCCTTCTAAGATGGCAGCCCCAGTCTTACTCCACTAAGGTCTTTTGTTCAGAAGGGCACAACCTATGGTGTCCCCTTCAAGGAAGTAGTGTTTAGGAGGTATGAAGCTATGCAATACTTGTGAAATAGCCTACTCCCTATCTGTTGGTTGCTTCCCAGCAACCATTCTTTTGGCCTGTATTCACTGAGACCCAGCCAGCTGGCTCCTCCCCAGGTACCAGGCTGAGAAGAAGAACGTTAGCAAATAGTCAGCCACACCTGGACTGCTTAGAAGTTTGATGGGATCCTGTTCAGTCAGAAACTTTTTTTGCTCCCGCCTGTTTTGTCCCACGCAACGTGGTGTGGCAAAGCAACAAGCCAGGATATTTCCTACCTATCATGCCTCACCTCATTCCCGCTTCCCACCAATTTCAGCCATTACACTTTTCCTTTTCCTGCTTTCCCTGTGGCACAGTTCCATGCAGGCAGCATCTTGCCTTTATACCCCACTCCTTATCATTGAGCTCCAGCACAGAGGAGATGCAGAGCCTGGTGGGAACACGGAAAAAACTGACATCTGCTAACATGGAAAAAAAGACTGATATCTATGAATCAGCTGTCATCCTTCACCTTCATCCTGCTCCTTAAGAGAAGGCATTCTTATAGCTTCTCCTTCTCTAAAGTGGTCCTGCTATTCCCTGGGTGACTTGATAGCATTCAGCTTTCATGCAAGTCACATAAAAAATGAGGAGAGTTAGTTACTATCATCATAAAGAAAAGGTAGGCTCCCTTGAGTGGTGGGACAGAGATGAACTGCTATATTTCTTGGGAGCAACAAATCACATGGTTAAATTCTGCTAAGTCTTAGTTTTCAATAGGAAAAAACAAATCCATACTTGCAAAGCGAGGTTAAAAATCTTTAAAAAAAACAACCAGGTGAAACAGAGGCAAAGATATTCCTAAGGATAATCTCCACTTCTAAGAAAGCAAGTAAGGAACACGTGACCTCAATGTGCTGTGCTGTTTGGCAGGACCTTGAACTACTGATGCCAAGATGTGACATCTCTGCCCTTTTGCTGGGTCAAGCAATAAACCGTTTTAAATGCCAGCAATAATTCATTTCAATGCTAAGTGCTCAACGGACCAAAGAAGAAAAAGTATGGAAATTCATTACCATAAAGGAAAAAAAATTATTATAATCCTTTAATGCAAACTTCCTACTGATGGACTAGTGTCCTCAGAGCTACTGCTGTGCCACAGCTTGTAGCAAGGACTCAAAATGAAATCCAGTCTTACCCAAAGCTGACAGCCTTTATCTTCACCTTATGCACTCCTTGATACTTGTCTTTGTGCAATTTTTTTACTGAAACCAAAATAATTGTCTGTCTTTAAAGGAGCAGGTTTTGCTGCATGTTTCATGCCTTTTCAAAGAGCTCTATATTATTGTGTAGCAATTTCAGATTTTTCTGAAATTTTCAGCACAGCTAAAAGTGGTTATCCTGTCTCTGCTGCCAACTAAGTCTTTATGGACCAGTTTGGCATCACATACCTGGAGTGCAGGATCCTGTTTTAGTCCAGCTTGCTTCTTCTGATCAGTGAGACAACAGCCAGATTTCTCTAAACACAAAAAGAAGAAAACCAGTTCTGCTGATAGTTTTGCTTCTGGTGCTGCCCATCCAGTTTCCAGGTGCTCTTCAAGTCTTCTGCAGACTTTGGGATTGGGAAGTGAGGAGGAGAGGCTTAGCACAGCAGTCATCCTGAACGGAAGGGGTGGGGACAGATCATGCAGAGAGGCAGGGTGCAACAGGCTCCTCATCAGTTGCCTTTACTCTACCTTTTATTTATTTATTATTAAGAAATTCAGAAAGAAAGATGCAACCAAACACTGTACTACACTATGATGTGTGTGATGAAGCCATTTAAGACACTGCAGAGGTTTTAGACCTCAGCACTTATAACTGAGACATTTAGCATCAGTGGTGCATTTGCTGATGTTTTTTTAAATTCAGAGATGCATTTTCTTGAAGAATATTCATGTGCTTTTGTTGTCCATAATAAGTGTCTTTAATGGAATTTGAGGCGAATAAAGGTGAATCTGTTCCAGCAAACTTGCAACATAAAAAATTAGGGACGTCTCCCTAGCGTATAGATTAAATATATTACAACCACACCCACAAGTATTCCCAACAAGTTGAAAAGTGTTCCAGGTTATTTTTGATTAGACTTGCTTTCAACAAGTGAGGAAGATTTGATTCTGTAGTGGCTCGTTGAAATTTTCCATTCTTATTTCCATAATGGCACTGTATGCAAGGAACATTAACATAGCCCTCAGGCTGATGTGTACTACAGCTTTCACTGGAGTTTGAGTGTGTGTGCATGTTGGGGGGAGGAAAGAGAGAGGCAAAAGAGCTGAAGGAAAATGACAATGAAATTTCAAGTCAAAGATCAATAAAGATCAATAAAGATCTTTTGATCATAAGTGTAAATGACAAACAAGTCCCACAGTCACCCTGCAGATTCTCAGCAATGCTGTGTGGTACTGACCACTGTGTAATCAGAGGACTGTGTAAAACAGCTGATGGATAGAGTCAGTTCACCAAACTCCAGACATTTACAATGATGATGTCTACATGTCAGCAAGGTGTCTACACTCCTACAGTCGTCATCAAGATTTAGGGTATGATTCACACTCCATAAGTGTCTCCTTTAGAATGAAATGGGTAGTCCCCTAGATGCCACTAGCTGTGCTGATCACAGAGTTTAATGGCAGTCAACCCACCTAGTGCAGGTGTGGATTGCTGTGCTGAGTGCATAATCACCCAGGCAGAGTGAGTCCAACCTCTGAATGCTGTGGGAGGTACACACAATTCAAAATTAAGGTCTGTCATGACCAGAAAGAGGGTGTTTGTCCTGTCTTACCTGTCAGTAGCTTTGCACTTCAGGATTGTACAGGAAACCATTAAAAAGATTGCTTATGTTCACTGAAAAGATATGGTTTATACTTTGATATTAATGGCATCTTGCTTGACCTTGTCTAACCCAATCTGGGTTAGTATTGAGGTACTGTCTTCCTACCTTGCTCCCCCAAAAACCCAGATGCGTCCACATCCCCTGTGGAACAGACTCAGCCATCAGAAGACTACATCTGATCCCACATGCATCTCATGACTGTAAATCCTGTCTTGGTGCCCAGCCTTGGGGTGGTTAGGGTGAAAGGAGAGCAAAGGACTCACTCTGCTGTAATGAAGCCTTTGCCTGAACACTGTGATTATGTTTGACCTTCAAACCCTTTATCATTTAGATCTCCCATACTTGGAGACTGTTTCTTTCCCTGTAAGGTACAATCATCTCTGTAATGGACTCAGGATTATGGAGGTCATTGCACCTGTGCATTTCCTGCAGCCTCAAGAAACTTATACAGTAATTTTTTTTATATCTGCTGTGAACATCTCTATTTTTAGGGTAAAAAAAAAATAAGTAAGAAGACAGACAGATTACTTGTTCAAACACAGGGTGGTGAAATTTCTCCTTCACCTGAAACACACAGCCTGGTTTTGGTTGGGTTTATTTCTTTTTTTTGTGAAGGTTTGCACCAATGCTTCTCCAATTGCTCCTCCTGGTTCTATAGAAATGGGTGTGGAACAAAACCGCAAAGTAAACTGTCACAGTTGTTGGCTGCTGGCAATTTTAGCTGTATGTTAATATAAGAAACAAAATCCAGGGATATGAAAACCTGCTGTCCCGAGGCAAAATAGAAAGGTATTCTCTCCCAGACAAATACTGATAGACAAAAACTCAGAAAGTCAAGTACTCTGGTGGCATCTAGTGCAGAAGTGAAAGTCAGATGGAGAAATAAATGGACAGGCCTAAACATGCCCCATTTACAGTCACCTGGTACAGTATTTGGAGTACTGCTGGTAACAACAGACTTGTCAGACAGTTGAAATCATTACAAATGCATTTATGTTGTAAAAAATCTGTTCCAAGCATCTATAATAAGTGTTGCTCTGCTTGCAGCCTAGAAGCTGCAGATGAGGCAAGAGGGACAGAGAGGCTCCTCTCTGTTTTTATGATAGGTCTCCTCTTTCCTCCTCTCCTGCTAGTGATAGCATCCTTGTTAAGAGGTTACCACTGCTGAGAGTATGTTGTGAGGAGCTGGTGGAGAAGTTCTCAGGAAGAGCTAGATTAGAGGCATAATGGGATGGGGTCAGAACACTGCAGCTCTGCAGAGACAGCTGTAATGCCATCTGTACCCAACATCTACCTTGAGCGCAAGAGGAATCCTTTGGGGTGGCTACAAGAGAGGAGCAGAGCTATTCTCTCTCACATCACTGAAAAGAGAGTCTTATTAGTGTGCTTGTAATTTGGAGATTGGTTTGGTGGTATTTTTTTCTGTGTGCTATCCTGATTCCTTTCCTTCCATCTAGTAAAAGGCTAAACTTATCTACTGGGAGGGAAGAAATATATTTCTGATAAATCTGATTTAATATTTCAAGTTTCTGGCTTTGGTCTCTAGCCAGTATTTGATTGAAGACCATTGGAAATCAGGCCAGCTCTTGTTACTGCAAGTCAAGGCTTGGTGGGAAGCTTACCATGTACAGCTACTTTCTCTGTCACTAGCAAAAACTAGTCTCACCGGTACGACTTTGTTCTTTACCATTTACCTAGCATGGTACTCTGGAGTTCATGGCTGCCTTTGCCTGGAGCATTACAAAAAATCTCCAATGAATCCTCTGATTTGGTTAGTAGTGAGCCATATCCCTGCTCTTTCCCATGCTTTCCTATGTGCCTAAGAAGAAAGGCTCCGAAGTCTGTCCTCTGTGGGAGTGACCTTATCTACTTCATCTGGTGCATCATTGGCAGGCATGACCATGTTCTCTGCACTGATCAGAGCACCCGTTGCTCCTCACAGGGCACCAGGACCCAGGCCAGGGTGATTGCTACTTCTTCACTATAAATCTTCGCATCTCTCACCATGCTTCCACTCCCTTGTGATTATATTTGCTGCTAAAAAATAATTGACTCAGTCTGTCATCATCTCTCCCCTTTGTCCTTCTCCATCCACCCCCTCTCCTGGCTTTCCACTCTACTCCATTTCTGTATGTTATTTGAAGCTCACTGGCATCAACTAGTTTCTGGTTATCCCTTTTAATATCCCTCTAAGTGTCCTGTTTTTCTTTTGGGTAAGCTAGGGTCAGCTCTCAGAGCATACAAGTACTTATCTACCTAAAATCAAAAGTATGGCTCTGACCACAGGGGCAGAAGGATGATCTACAAATTATGGTTTTCAATAGTTTTGTTGCTAGTTTGCTAGTTGGCAATGTAGAACCGGTTGACCCAACATCTTCTGGGTTTCTCATGCCAGACTTGGATTAATTTTTGTCTAAAAAAACCTGTAAATGTTTAGTCTCAAATTTCCTACTTTTGATGAAAGAACTTGTGGGATTTCAGAGGGTGTGCTTTCTGAACTTTATAGAAAAAGGGTGGAGTATAACTTTAATTATGGCAAAGCAATAACAGGAAAACTATTCTAATATTGCGGGTGACATGCAAAGAGGCTTATTAAAATTACCTAACACAGTCCAGGTGTTTCCAGGTTATTCAGTAGCTTGTCACTTTATTAAGAAACACTTTTAATGGAATTTCAGCACAAGGCACATGAGTCCAAATAATAATGAAAATTAATAGCAATATATAGAGAAAACAGTACATTTTGGAGCTTCACAATAGGTACCCCAGATCAAAGGCAGCATCACTGTTGCACTGAACACTATGAATGCAGACATGAGCAAGGCAATAGAATTAAGAGTACATGGATAATTGCATGGACTAAGAGCTGATTTCCTTCTTTAAAAAAATGAACATCTGCTTTGCGCACAATTTAAAAATATGCATAGTGTTTTTTCTTATGAAATATTTTGTCTTGTTGTCTAAAACTATAAAAATTCAAAATCCAGAAATGACTAAAAAGTACTTTTTTTTTTCAGATATCTACCATTCAGACTATGACTTTCAAGGATTAATTCATTCCATATATTTAGTCATTGAAAGCTGAATTTTGTATGCAGAATTTTCCCCATAAAATGTTTTTTCCAGGGCATAAGTCCTTTTTTCTTTTTCTTTTTCTTTTTCTTTTTCTTTTTCTTTTTCTTTTTCTTTTTCTTTTTCTTTTTCTTTTTCTTTTTCTTTTTCTTTTTCTTTTTCTTTTTCTTTTTCTTTTTCTTTTTCTTTTTCTTTTTCTTTTTCTTTTTCTTTTTCTTTTTCTTTTTCTTTTTCTTTTTCTTTTTCTTTTTCTTTTTCTTTTTCTTTTTCTTTTTCTTTTTCTTTTTCTTTTTCTTTTTCTTTTTCTTTTTCTTTTTCTTTTTCTTTTTCTTTTTCTTTTTCTTTTTCTTTTTCTTTTTCTTTTTCTTTTTCTTTTTCTTTTTCTTTTTCTTTTTCTTTTTCTTTTTCTTTTTCTTTTTCTTTTTCTTTTTCTTTTTCTTTTTCTTTTTCTTTTTCTTTTTCTTTTTCTTTTTCTTTTTCTTTTTCTTTTTCTTTTTCTTTTTCTTTTTCTTTTTCTTTTTCTTTTTCTTTTTCTTTTTCTTTTTCTTTTTCTTTTTCTTTTTCTTTTTCTTTTTCTTTTTCTTTTTCTTTTTCTTTTTCTTTTTCTTTTTCTTTTTCTTTTTCTTTTTCTTTTTCTTTTTCTTTTTCTTTTTCTTTTTCTTTTTCTTTTTCTTTTTCTTTTTCTTTTTCTTTTTCTTTTTCTTTTTCTTTTTCTTTTTCTTTTTCTTTTTCTTTTTCTTTTTCTTTTTCTTTTTCTTTTTCTTTTTCTTTTTCTTTTTCTTTTTCTTTTTCTTTTTCTTTTTCTTTTTCTTTTTCTTTTTCTTTTTTTCTTTTTCATTCTTTATTTGGTATGTGTTCCCACTTTTATCCCACTTTTCTGGAGAGGTACCTTTCATGAGTAGAAATCTGGCCTCTCCTCTGTAAACTCCCAGGGTGCACTTGAACAGTTTGATTTGGCTGAGATTTTCCAAGACATTGTTTTTAAAGCCAAGAGAACCCCAACATTTCCACTTACATATGATCCCACACAGGTTATACATCTTCTATGTGAACATTTAGGGGTTTTTTTCCTAACTGGAAAAAGGGGAACTGTTTGCTAGGCTCACTGATTACTGAATAAATCTGGCAAAAAATGACTATACTAAATCAGTGTTTTAAACTCCAAAACTTAAAACAGAGTGCCAGGAAAAAATAGCTTTTACCCTTGTTTTCTTGACTTTAAAAGTCCTGTTTTGCAAATATGTCTATGTGTTAGCAATCTTGGACTGTATCCAGGCAGCTTTGGACTGTATCCCACAAAATAATACAGACGCCCAAATGCAACATCAAAGAAACAAGTTTAAGGAAAGTACATATAAGAGCTTTTAATTATATAACAAGGTAATTACCATACATAAATCACTTCAGAGCAATCAAGGGACTTTGTTAAATACATTTGCAGAGAGCACCTGTTCTTATCCTATTTCTAAAATCATGAACTTTGGCCTAGCAGAAAAAAATTATGTTTCAGTGTAATCCTGCAAATGGTTGAGTCTGTGTACCTATCCTACAGTCTATGCCATTTGAATACAATGAGTTTCTAGGACTCTCTGAGCTGGAGTAAACATGTAATGGAGGGTCTCATAAGACAAAAGGGGTCCTGGCAGGGAAAGGGGCAGCCCCGCATGTGAATCCTGCCCTGCGCTGCCCAGGACAGGCACATGTACAGTGTACATTCCATGTGCAAGGGAACACTTGGCACAGAGAGGCCAACCATGCTGCAGTCACTGCCCACACTACCTGGTTCAGAGAGGATGTCTGCTGTCTGTGGCATCAAACATCATGCTGTGGAAGAGGTTGTTTCCCCCTGCCCAACCTGAGAGTTCAAACTTTTTCATGTGCTGTTTGTGCTGAAGCAGCTGTGCCAAGAGTGAACTCCCAAGCTTGCTCTTCCACAGCTAATCTGTGAATTAGTGAGTTTCAAACTGGAGGTTTCAGCAAGAAAATAGCATGAGCCTAAGTAGGAAACTTCAAGGTCTTTGCATCTTTGCTCTAAAGGGCTGATATTAGCATTTCCAGTACCTGACAATTTCCAGCATGCTGCTTCCTTCTGGGCTGAAGCAAATGGACCTCAGTTTCCTGACAGACCCACAAAAAGATCTCAGAGAGTTGGCAAGTTATAGGCCATTAAGCAAAAACCTTAGGGCCACTTTATTCAGTCCTTCATAATGTTCCACTCTAAGCAGCTACTAAAAGGCAGGTCCCTTCCAAAGACCTGTCTTGACCTGCAGCTCAGACCTCAGGACAAGCTCCTCTGTTCATTACAGCCTGTTCTCCTTGTTCAGGAGGAAAAACCAACCCAAACTTGAAACCTCAAGCTGGAATCAAATCCCCAGTCACCTGGTTCTTCAAAGAGACCAACAGTATCCACCACAGTTAATTAGCTCTCCTGGATTGCCTGGCTTGCTTGCAGGTTTGCCTAGGGAGCCATCCATTTATTATTTTTATAATGAAATCACCACTTGCTTTTACCAAGCCAGACCCCAGTGAGTTTCTTTTCCTTGTGTGCAAACCTTCTCATAAGTCCAGATGCAAATAAAGAACAAGTTCTCCAGGGTGTGGATGATCTTCCAGTTTGTTATCTGGACAGAGTGGGAGGGGAAAAAAAGGGAAATTAGCCATCTTCTCTGCAGAAGGAAATAAATGTGTCTCTACCATCACGTACTCTTTCTTGTGAGAGAGTGATAGACTGATATTAATGGGAAACATTTGTCTGAATGTCCATACAAAAGAAAAAACTCTGATATAAAGGAGATAGGAATAACACTTTGGGAGGAAGTCTTGGATACGCTGGTTCTGAAGGAAGGACCCAGGACTTTCTATCCGAGGCATACGCCTTCAGTGTGGCCCTGAAGATTTAACATAAGTGTGCTGGGTCAGAGATCCTTGTTCAAGCTACTGCTCCACCATGCCCATTCACATGGAGAGTGCCATGCCCACATGGCTACTTCTTACCCTCTGCCTTCTCTGGGAGATCCTGCCTTTGTACAGCCACTTCTGTTTTCATGTGAGTCAGAACCAGAAACCTGATTCCTATCGTTCCAGTCAGATACCAGAGTACTATTAGCAATTTCAACACTCCTTCTCTGGTTTGAAGCAGAAATCGGTGCACACTGCAGATCTCTTTCCCCGAAATTTCTTCAAAAGTGTCACAAAAACTGACTTTTAATCACATGGATTTGACTGATGATATGTGTTTATCCTAAAATATTCACATCTAGCTCATTTCAGTTTCTCAGAGTTAAAACCCATAGGTTAACCATATCTGCACATTATGCAACAATCATGGTTAAGTTCTTTCCTGTGAGAAGAGACATAAATGCCAATATTTCCAAACTGAAACCTCTGAGAGCTAAATGAATTCCCAGGGACAACTGTGAATTCATGTTCACAACACATCATGTGAACTGGGAGCAAATGGTAAGCATGGCATGTCTCAGAAGAACAGCAATGAAACTGTACATTCCTTAGTGAATTTGTGAACTATGCAAATAGAAAGTCAGAAATTAAACAACAGGCTCCTGCCTTGGCATTTGTAATTAAGGCTCCTGATTACCATGCAAGATGCTTTTATAATATAGGTTTGTTAAAAGGTCTGGTTTTTGTTTCCTGCTTTGATGGGATAAAAAGGTTTTGTGAAGTTTGGCAAACAACTGTCTTCCCTAAATACAAACTAAATCCTGCGCATTTCACTTGCATACACTCTAGAGTAAGTTTTTGATGTGCTTATGCTCATATTTCAGACAACTGATCTACTGGCAGCCATGTTGCTTACTCCTGGAAACCTCACGGGGAATCTGCAAACTTCTTTCAAAAGCTCTTAGGAATTCTACATATTCTTTAGATATGGTATCTTTTCAAGGAACTCTTCTTTCTGTGTTCTCCCAACAGTAGCTGAAAATCAATGATTATAACCTCCTTGTCATGCTTTTAAGTTTCTTTTCTCTTGTACTAAATGGCTCTCTATTAAATGGCTCTCTGTTTGTCTTAAATGCAAACTTTACAAAGAAGAAAAGAGACTTTTTGTTATTTTTCTTATGAAAACAAGAAATATATGATGTTTTCCAGTTTGGCATCTCCAGAATTAAAAAAACACAAGCATGACTGAGATGCTGAAGAAGACAAGTTCAAGCCAAGCTCAGAAGAGCCAAGCCAGTACAGGTCCCAGTTCTACAATGCACAACACTTTCCCAAGGCCCCATTCACTTTATTCCTCGGATTCCAAGAGGAACTTTGGTTTGTTCATGAGCACAACGCTAAATACATATGGCAATTTTCTATGTACAATGGATCCAGGTGAGTGATAATTTTTTAACTTTCAGCTTCCAACTTTCATTAAGATATAGTCATATTAAATAACCAAAAATGAGTAGGCAAATAGAGTGTCTGTGATGATATGTGATACTAAAGTGCAGGACAATAGTAAGTACCTTTTAGAAACTGATGGACGTCAATATAGTAACTAAAATACAGTAGGTAGGGAAACTGATGGAAAAATAGGTGGAAAAGTCACTGAACTGTAATTACATTTCAGAAAATGGTTTGTTGCTCTGCATATTATAAATATGGGTTTTCAAAAACAGGAAGTCTTTCTTCTCATGCATCTTCCAGAGGCAATCTAAATTCAGCCCTGTTTTGGTTGTGATAGCTGATCTGGAACTCATTCTACATCCAAAATCTACAAGCCAATTCAAAGTATACTGCAGGTCCAAAACCATTTCAGATATAATCATGAAATATGTATTAACATAGACACATCAGCATATATAACACAAACATAAATTTTCAACCCCAAATTTTAGACTGCAATGAGAAAATCTCAGCAGAAAACCAAGCACAAGCTCTTCTTGCCATATAGATTTCCAATTCACCTACATTCACAGATCCCCATTGCTCAGGCAAACTAGATAGTTCTGGGTCACCTCTCTTGGCTTCTTGGACTCCCTCCTGTTGCTGCAAGGTAAAGGCTGCTGGTGAGAACACACCAATTCACACATGCATGCTGCTCAGCAGGGCTCTGCTGACATGCTGCCAGATTAGCTTCCATCCTTTATGGCCAGGCTCACACAACAGGCTCCTTGCATGAAACCATTTGGTGCGTCAGTGCTGAAACACTTCCACACCTGCTTCTGCACCCTGCCTCCTGCCTGGTGGGGAGCTAAAGCCTGTCTCTTTCCTCTTGGCTTTGGACTGCTTGATACTGCCAATGGGACACTTTTGTAGTTAGCATTTTGCATATAATTTCCCAGATTTAGACCAAAAGTTCACTGAATGTCATTGGGGTGACAACAACCCCTACCTGGGTCTCACCAATAAGGCAAATATACAGACCTGAGGCATGTTCTTCCTCACATCACCCTGAACAGAGTGATAAGGGCCAGTCCCTAGGGCAGGAGCTGGGAGCAAGGTGCAGGGCAGCTGTGCAGGATGCTGCTTCAGATGTTGAAGGTTTCAGACACCTGGAAATGCCCTGGGTAATTTCAAGTAAAAGGTTTGCTTAATCCGGTGTCAGTATTCGAGGCAATAAGTTTCTCCAACATCGACAGCTTCTTGTTTCATGACCCATCAAACTGGCTGATGGCCCCAGCCGGGTGCATACCACCATGGTCCCTGCCTGGCCCCAGCGGTGCTCCATCTCCTCTGCTACCTTCTTCCCAGTGTCTCTAAACCACCTCCTGGGTCTGGAGCAGAGGTGCCCTCTGGTGGCACTCATGGACCCCTGTGACCTCTGGATCAATCCATGCTCCTGCTCTTGGTCTCCGGGTCTCTGTTGCCATGAGGCTCTTTCGCAGCACATTCCATAGTCTTCCTGTAGAGTGAGATTAGATTGATTGACCTGTAATTCCCTGGATTGTCCTTTTTTTGTTTTGAAAAGAGCTGTGATACTTCCTCCCCCCTCACCCCCCCCCATTTTCAAGGACCTTTCCCCATTACAAGTTTACTTTACTTCATGGAATCATAGGATGGTTTGAGTTGGAAGGGACCTTAAAGATCATGTAGCTCCAACCCTGCTGCCATGGGCAGGGACACCTTCCACTAGACCAGATTGCTCAAGCCCCATGAGCCTGGTCTTACACACTTCCAAGGATGGGGCACCCACAGCTTCTCTGGGGAAATTCTTCTAGTCTCTCTCCTAGCCCCTCTTAATCACCTGCACACACATCCCCCTGTCTTACCATACCCATCTTGGCCATGCTATTCACCATAATCCTTTCCACCATGCATCCATCTAGTTCCTGGCTGTTCTTCCTGCATTCATGCATGGCATGGTAGCACCACTGTCCAGAGGAGAAACTCTGTTTATCCAGTTTCAGCTCACCCACATCAGGACTGAGTTTGAGGGATGAAAAGAGAGTTAGTTGTCCATGAGCCTTTGCTTTCCTTGAAGCTACTGTGAAGTTCAGGCCCCTAGAGGCCTTTACTGTATAAAATTTTTCCCTGTCCTTCCATAGAAGTAGGATCAGGAGCTTGGCTCAGGGGTACCAGGAGTGTGTAAGGAAAGCAGAGATAATGCATTGCCTCAAGAAGCTATAAATAATAATGTGAAGATTACTGCTTTCCTCCTGCAGAAGATCAGTAAGAGAAGAGGAAAAAGGAGGAGAGGACCTAAATTTGGGGATCCAGGGAAAAAAATGAAAGAGGAGAATCCAATTTTCCAACCTGAAAATAGAAGTCCTGACTGGAAAATTTGGTATAAGTTTTTGACAGCAGTTTCTGCTCTCAGGGATCAGATGATAATGAATCAGAAAAGATAGGCTCTCAGAAGACTCTTCCTTCTAAAACAATGATAAACTAGACACTCAGTTTTAAAGTAGGGACTTACTCAGATGTTCTCCATGAAAAGGACAGATTCCAAACAAGCTTGTTCTCAAAAGCTGAATGGAGATGCTGAGCTGCTTAAATAGTCTTCAGGCCCTCTGAGGGCAAGGCCATGAGAAACAAATACCACGCACTGCCATTTCTGTGTGTATCATTATGTTTGTGAGATGACTCTTTCTTTAGCACCTTTAACCAGGCTGAGGCCCTGGCAGAGTCCCATCTTACATCATGACTGCATTAAAAAATGAGTATAACTAAACATTCACTTGACACAGAAAGAAGAGTGATAAAAATGTAGCTTTTGAGTAGTAAATATGTTTGACATTCCACATCAGTCATCCAAGTGAAAATCTACTTCACTAAGCCAAGCACTTTGCTTAGACATCAAAAACATTAAGTGGTTTCTTCACTGTGCTCTTTAACCCTGCACTGAAGGCAGTACA
>NW_008664440.1:0-5145 GCF_000695815.1 Acanthisitta chloris | reverse complement strand
AAACAAGCAGAAACTTGGGGTTGTGTCCAAATTCTCAGTGTGCAAGCTCCCGTGAAGTGAAAGTTACTACAGAAATCAGACAACCTCATAAAACAGAGGTCATTTACCCTGATCAACCTGTAATAACTCTGACCTTTAGACCATAGCCCACTTTCCCCTGGCCATCCTTTGTTCCTGATGCTGCAAACATTTGAAAAAAAAAAGTAAGGACAAGTCATCAGACATCTGAGTCCTCCTGCACATTTTTCCTAGTCAATGCAGTGGAAGCAGAGGCTGTAACAGGTGCTGTTACAGAAAGTACCTGTAGTGACTATGTGGATTATTTTCCCAAACAGACACATTCTCTTTTTGGCAGCACTCACAGTTTTAAATGAAGTAGAACCGAACCCTGCCCTGAGGAGTTCAATTTAATTTGGTTGGCAGTCGCAACCTTCAATAACATCTGGAAGGTCAAGATAAATGTTTCTGGCAAAATAAGATTGTTCCTGCTAAATACTGAGGATAATCCCTAGCTGCTGTCATCTGTAAGGATATTTTCACAAATTTCAAAAGACATAAGAACCAACAGGTCCTCAGAAGGACTTTATAAGCAGTCCCTTGACAGTGATAATGTGTCTATACCGCACCCTCTGTTACCAAGGAGAACAAGGTTCTAAAAGTATGAATAAAAAAAAACATTCTAATCTAATGACACAAATATCTAACTATCTAAAAGGTTCACTTGGAGGTGAGGGATGTGTTTTAGGTAAAGAACTATGCTTCAAATGATACTACAGTTCTTAGGAATAGGATATTCTGGGAGACAAATACAGCCTGTCTTTCATTTGCCTGTTTTGAACACCGGAGTCCTCTACCCAGCAACCACAGCTGCAGAGCTCTGAATCCAAAGTAGATTAATAACAGCCATTGGCTCCATTCTCAGCATGACAGCAGGATCCCAACCAAGTTGATGGGGCCTGATGTTTTAAACAGAAAATCCACTAATACTTGAGAGAAGATCCCTGCTGTGTTTAAGCAATGTCATTTGGTGATGCACATTCTGCTGATCTTGAGAAGAGCCGCAAAGTTCTGCAAATACTTCTTTACTGCATGAAAATTATGTGTCAATCATCTAAATATTACCTAAGCTTCTTGATATCTAGACAACCATGATTGTCTTCTCAGTAAGACTTATTAGACAGTGATTTCTCCTGTAGTATCATTTTAGACTAGGTTTTTTACAATCTAGCTAAACCTCACCTCTCACTGAAAATGCTAGTGGGCCTATTAGTTTCTTTCTTGGCTGAAACATTAATAATCCATAGAACAAATCCCAGTGCATAGCCAACCATCTCCTCAGAAACAGTTTCTAAAATAAGCAGACCTGGAGCTTGTACCATGACTGTGTCTCATGGTGCTGAGCCATTATGTGCGTGCCTAAATTTATGTTTGGTGCAGTACTGCTACACATTTTATAGCATACAGTAGGTGTACAAATCATGAATCACAAATCACGTTTTCATTCAGGTAGCTACTAGTCATCGCCTAGGTTCAGTAAGAAGCAAACACCAGCTGAAGGGAAACACATTTAGTCAGTATTTCATATATTGAGGCTTCAGAGTCAGTATTTAGCATCAGTGCAACAGCCTGGGCCATCCTCCTAAGCGCAGCAGTAAACACTATTGTGTACACAAGTACATCTGAGACTACTTCTCCCCATCTTCATGCCAGGAACCCACTGCCACAGCAGCTACCTGCTGGTTAGGCATGGTTCCTGAGATGCCATGGCAAAACAAGCAATCTCCAGGAAGTACATCCTCTTACAGGCCCTGCAGTGGATGGAGAAGGTGCAGGCTAGCAATGGCTTTTGCCACGTGTTTCTGTAGTCTGCAGATCTTTGTGCTTTCTGATTGTGCCAGGCTAATTTTCTAAAGGCCACACTTTGTGCTACATACCAGACAAGCAATTGGTTAAAATAAATGTGTTTTGAACTGTTCATCTAAAGCAAAACTGAAAAGCACTAGCTTTTGCTGTTTGGCTTTTTCAATGCTTTGAACTTTCAAAATAGCTCTCAAAATGTAAGGGAATAATTTTTATGAAGCCGTTTGAAAATGTGAGGAAAGACGGAAATGTCATAGTACAAATGCTGGATAGCTTCGACTTTGCAGTATTTATTTTCTGTTCTCTTAAGAGAAGTTTTGAATAAAAACACTGTGTCTAAGCATTTAAATGTTACAGAACCAAAATGTTTTACCAAAACAGTGATCAAAAGATTGCTATATTTTTTTCACTCTTCCTATCCACACTAAATATGCTCTTCCTTTTGCCACAACCTTCTGTGATTTGGGGTTACATCTATTACTATCTTTGGTTTCCACCTGTAAAATCTCCACACTTCCTCCATTATCTAGATAATAACTTATATGGAGCATAGAGTTTTTCCAGTATATTTGTTCAGTGCCTGTTTGCACTAATTTTTTACTTCGCTGAGAGTCAGAAGCTAATAACAACCTCTTAACATCCTTCTCTGTACCAGAAATTAAAAGCTACTTAAGCCATGGGTATTTCTTAGGTGAAGAACAGATAACACATTACTGAGGATTAATAACATATTCACCAAAAGCACCAAGGAAGCCAAGAGAGATTTCATATAATTCAACTTACAATAAAATACCTTTTTTTTCTGTTTGAATTATAATGGCCTGTCTTCAACTCATGTTTACTGGTAAGCTATTGTGTAGCCCATACTGAAACACTGAGTAAGAAAAACATTTGGGGATTCATACTCTCTAAATGCTCAGAAGATGGTACAGATGTAATGTTTGCTAGGTAATTTAAACAGCTGAATAGACAGATACAGGCAGGAACGAAATTACTCACCAGCAACATAGAGCAACTCTTTTCAAAAGCTTTCATCTAATTTAAAGAAGCCTACCATGAGAGACTGAAATTGGAGAATTATATACATTAATCTTGCCATGGCCTTTTGAATGTAAATTAGAATTTAGAGGCTTTTGTATGACATTTAATTTATATTTATCACAGCAGAGTAACTATGATGTAATCAATAATTGTTATATGTTTGGGAAATAAAGAGTGGGAGTTAGGAATGTACTTGGAAAGTGAAGTGCCCCATTTCTTGGCTTTTTCATCTGTTTTTTTCCATTGATTTTTCCTTGTTCAGACAAAATTAATCTGGCATTTTTCATAACCTCAGTGCTACACTGGCACTTTTTTAATAGGCCAAGATAATTTGTCAACATAAAAATGAGCTTATTTTTAAAATAAACTGAGTTTTTTCTTAAGTGGGAGTTTTTTCACCTTGCCTTTCTGAGAGGACACAGAACAGCTGAGTACGGTAGCATAGCCCAAGAATTTTATTGCAGGACTTTACTGTAATTATACAGCTACTGGAGAGACATATGAAGCCTTCACTTTTTCCTTACTTTTTTTTTGCTTACACAGGCCAGTATCATATACCCCACCAGCTTAAAGAACATAATCTTGAAGGTACTAATGCAGTTTAGGAAAACAGAGTTATAAAAATGCAACTTGGGCATGTGCCGCCGCTGAATATAAGTCCAGACTTAATCACAGAATCATACAATTTTAGGAGTTGGAATGGACCTTACAGATCATCAAGTCCCAACCCCCTCTGCCATGGGCAGGGACACCTCCTCACTAGACCAGGATGCTCAAGGCTTCATCCAGCCTGGCCCTGAACACTGCCAGGGTTGGGGCAGCCACTACTTCCCTGGGCAACCTGTTCCAGTGTCTCACCACCCTCACAGGAAAAAACTTTTTCCTAATATCCAACGTAAATTTCCCCTCCTTCGATTTGTATCCATTGCCCCTTGTCCTGTCACTGCAGTTCCTAACAAAGACACCCTCTCTGGCTCCCTTGTAGGCCCTTCAGATACTGAAAATTTGCTGTGAGGTCTCCACATAACCTTCTCTTCACCAGTCTGAACAGCCTCAACTTCCTCAGCCTGTCTTCGTAGGGGAGATACTCCAGTCCTCTTACCAATTTCATGGCCTCGTCTGGATTTGCTCCAACAGTTCCATGTCCATATATTGAGGGCACCAGAATGGCACACAGTATTCCAAGTGGGGTCTCATGAGAGCAGAGTCACATGGCAAAGAGAGCTTAAAGTTGCTATGGCTCATTGATCAACTAGAGGGGTTAAAATAGTTGCCACAATGGAAAGCTAAAATAATACACAGATGTGTTTCATCAGCATAGAATTCCCCCTTACCCTGAATACAATTAATTTGTTTTCTTCCTTAATGATGTTCCTGTCAACTCACCAGACCCACAGCTTTCTGTGCACGTGGCAGAGTGCAATGTTTCAGTGCACACTGCTCCAGGTATTTAGGCAAACAAGACCTGAACACATAAACAATTAGGCTAAGAGAGATTTCTTTGTTTACTGAACGGTTTATTAGTTCTTTTGGCAAGTTCAGGCTCTGGAAGGCGAGATGGTGTTTGAAGAAGAGCACAGATAATGGCTTGCCCCTGAGGAGAAGGAGGAGGAGGAAGGCTGTTTCCAAGGCTTACACATTCCTGATCCCTGGAATGCTGACCCTCCCAAAAGCCTGGCTGACTTCATAGAATCATATCATAGAATCATATAATTTTAGGGGTTGGAATGGACTTTACAGATCATCTAGTCTCAACCCCCCCTGCTATGGGCAGAGACACCTCCTCACTAGATCAAGTTGCTCAATGCTTCATCCAACCTGGCTTTGAACACTGCCAGGGTTGGAGCAGCCACTACTTCCCTGGGCAGCTTGTGTCAGTGTCTCACCACCCTTACAGTAAAAAACTTATTTTCTAATATCTAGCCTAAATTTGCCCCCTTTCAATTTGAACCCATTGCCCCTTGTCCCATCACTGCAGTTCCTAACAAGGAGTCCCTTTCTGGCTCCCCTGTAGCCCCATCGGATGCTGGAAGGTTGCTATGAACCTTCTCTTCTCCAGGCTGAACAGCCTCAGCTTCCCCAGCCTGTCTTCATAGGGGAGATGCTCCAATCCTCTTATCAACTTCGTGGCCACCTCTGGACTGGTTCCAACAGTTCCATGTCCCTCTTATGTTGAGGGCACCGCAACCGCACGCAGTATTCCAGGTGGAATCCTACGGTGAGCTTCACCTGTGAACGTTTCGG
>NW_008664439.1:0-737 GCF_000695815.1 Acanthisitta chloris | reverse complement strand
TTGTCCTGAGGATAACCTGTCCTACTACTAAAAACTGTATCAGTTGTTGAGTTGAGTACCTCAGCCTTTTCCTTGTCTTTGGTGACTCTGTTCTCTCCCATGTCCAACAAGGAATGAAGGTTTTCCTTGCCCTTCCTTTTGCTATGGATATATTTATAGAAACACTTTATGCTATCCCTGACAGAAGTGGACAGATTTTATTCAAATTGTGCCTGTGTCTCTCTAATTTTCTTCCCACATGACCTGACTATATTCCTGAACTCTTCTTGAGTAGCCTGCCCTTTTTTCCACAGTTGGTAAATTCTCTTTTTTTTTCATAGTTTCCTGTAAAGTGTCCTTGTTCAGCCAGGCTGGTTGCATTCCCTGCTGGCTCTCCTTATGGCACACCGGGACAGCTGCTCCTGTGCCTGCAATACTTCCTTCTTGAAGTATGACCATCCCTCCTGGACCCTTTTGTTTCCAAGCTTGTTTCCCAAGGTGCACTTTGATCCAAACTTTTGAGCAGGCTAAAGTCTGCTCTTTGGAAGTCCAGGTTCAGGATAGAAGTTTTATTGATGGGCCTTCTTGCATCCCTGAGCATTGAGAACTCTATAATTTCATGATCGCTCTGCCCCAAATGACCTCCAGTCACCACATCTCCCACCAGCCCTTCTCTGGTCATGAACAGCAAGTCTAGAAGGGCCCCATACCTGGTAGGTACATCTACCAGATGGTGTAGAAAATTGTCCTCTATGCAC
>NW_008664438.1:3003-4097 GCF_000695815.1 Acanthisitta chloris | reverse complement strand
AACACATATCAGTAGAATTAAATTGCAGTCATGGTACCCCAGCTCCCTCTGCTGGCTACACTTTTCAGACCTGGACATAGTCCCCTTCTGAAGTGGTTTCTTTTTGTACGTTCATGGTTGTCTCTTCCTGCTGTTTTAAACTTTCATCAGTTTTGGCTCTAATCAAGCTCTGATAGCTTTTTGTGAAAAGTTCCTTGAAGTCCTATAAAAACTAAAAAAAATTAAAAAGGAGTTATTAAAAAGTTCAGTCACAGTTGCAATGTGCCTCCCTTTTCTCTGAGATTATGTGCAGTGGTCTCCTATATGTTAAAAGTCTATTATAGAATGTTTTTTGTTAAGAACTTGATTGATGACAGGTAAAGTAACGACTTCTGCTGCTTGTTCCAATGATACATACTTGTTGATTTTAAATTTTCATTCTCAGCTTCAGCATGTGGATTCTCTTATAAAACAAAAGATGTTGGATCAAGAAGGAGTAATGAAGCAGCCAAGGAGAACTTGTACCCTCCCAAACTATCCAAAAGGCAACCAGGATATTCTCGGCAAGGTGAGTTTTCTACCAGGGAGCCTTCCAATAGGTTTTGTTGGTTCCAGGAAGTGGTAGTTATGAAAAATCAGCCAACTGAATATGAAAATAATTTTTGAGAAGTATTTTAAAAAAGAGCATTCTCATCCCATCAGATGACCAGCACTTCTAACAGAGACACCAACAGGGGGATTAAATGTCTGATTGTAGTTGCAGGATTATTGCGGTTAGTATGAAAAGGGGAGGTGGTCTTGGCTTCTGTTTTAACTGTTCTAACTTCTGTGGTACAGATTGCACATTTGGCTCAAATAGAGGATAATGAAGCAGCAAAAGTTATCTCTTGGCATTTGACAAGTGACATGGACTGTGTAGTCACATTGACTACTGAAGCAGCTCGTTCTATTTTTGATGAAACTCAAGGTCGACAACAAGTGTTACCCCTTGATTCTATTTACAAGAAGACACTTCCAGATTGGAACAGGTAGGAAAAAAACACTGAAAGTTCTGCAGTTGTGTTACATACTTCTTCCACCTTTTTTTGTGTCTAATTCCTTTTTAACCGTTCTTG
>NW_008664438.1:0-2833 GCF_000695815.1 Acanthisitta chloris | reverse complement strand
CTTCACTTCTACATGTTCTCTAGAGCACAAACTTTTAAAAAATAAATCTAGTGCTTCAAATCAAATTATAATAAAAATGCAATTTTAGAGTGCCTTCCCGAAAATCATCTGTAGTAATAGAAATTCATTTTGCTATTTCAGTTGCCTGAAAGATAAAGGAAGATACAGTAATTCTATTTCTGAAAATCATTTGCTTGTGAAGATGATTGCTAATATCATAAAGAGTTCCCTTTAGAAAAGATCTGATTCTCAGGTTTTTTATAAAATAGCAAATTAAATCTTGTCCATAAAATTAGTCAGATGAATTTGTTGAAAATAATGTCTGATTACAAATTAGTGTTTCACCAAAATATCTTTAATATAACTGACAGTTCAGATAATGTTGGGATCATTTAACACCTAATGTGGAAGCATTAAGATGCATTCAGTTCAGTTTGAGTTTTCTGACTAGATTATGTGAAGCAGTAATGAAATACAGGCAAATTGTTTTCTTCTTTTCTTTTCCCTCACTCTACCATTTCTTTAACCAGACCTTTACCTCACTTAAGAAATGGAAGGAACGTCTTCACACCTGTTGGAAATCCTATATTTGCCAGAGATCTGTTAACATTTCCAGATAACAGAGAGCATTGTCAAACAGGTAAATGATATGAAAGAAATTATTGATAACTTCTTTCTTTTTAAAATATGAAATACAGAAACATCACAAATCATAATCCATTCAGTAATCTTCATTAAGATGCTTGCAAATACCAGCATACATTCCGCGTGAGGTCTGCTGGTAAAAAGAGGGGGACATTCATTTTTTGTAAAAAACAGTTAAGAAAATTTCAGCAATGACTACTGTCTTGTGCTTGTTGTCTTACTTACACTTTCTCTACTTAGATGTACTAGAATTTTTTTCTTTTTTAAATTACTGCAGCATTGTCTTATTCCCAAGCTCTTGTAACCAGAAATTGACAATCATGAGATTAGTTCTATATTTTTATTGCGGAAGTTACTCCTTTCGTTAGGCTGTTTTTCCAGTCCTACTCCTCTCAGAAATGTGTAGTGCATAGGTTGAAGTACATGCAGACTGACCCGATATATATGTTATGCTTAAATACTTTAGTAGTTGTAAGAATAAGCTTTCTATTTTTATGTAAATTTCAGTTTAGGGGACTATCATCCTTTCATTCTTTCAAACAATGCAGCAGTACCTACGTTTTCTTGCATTCTTTTTCTTAAATTAAGTAGTGCTGTTCCTTTATATGGAGAGTTGAAACCTGTAATTAGTTCAGGAAGCTTTACATTTTACTTCAAGGCTTCCAACTATCGAAATAGTCTACTCTGCTAATAAAAAACCAATTTTTAGTCCTGTTTGTTTTCAGAAAGTTAGATATTGCCAGAGACTTTAGCTATAAATTCTTCTTCATGTCCTTAAATTCCTTAAATTTAAGGACATGTCTTCTTCATGTCCTTAAATTCCCTTGGGGGAATTTAACAATGACATTGCTTGACATACAGCTTGCAAGACTATATTGTTAGACTTGGTACAGAACAATCTTTTATTAACAGCAGAGTCTTAACCTCAGTTGGATCATTAGCCTGTTAATGTTTTTTCCTTTGATAACACATTGAATATTAAGAAACATACTAGGAAACTGAGAGCACAATTCATCATTCAAGGAGGACTTTAAAAAGTGATCATTTATATAATTTCCTGAAACTTGGGATTTTATTATGTGTCTTCATAAATGTAAGATACCAAGAGAGTACTTTAGTTGAAAACACTGTCAATTATGCCAAAAAAGCAATTAAACAGACAAGTTTTTTTCTTTATGATGAAAACAGAAAATTGCATATTTATCTCAACCTCAGAATAAAACTTTGTTAAAAAAAAAAAAAAACCATTTACATGCTATTTCCCTTGGACTTATCTGAAAAGTTGTAATAATGATGCCTCAGAATTTACTTTTCAAATCTCAAGTTAGTTTGTTGTGGAGAAATTTCATGGTTTAAAAAATTACATTTTTCAGTGTTTGGTATGCTCTTGGGTGACACTATCATTATAGATAACTTGGATGCTGCCAACCACTACAGAAAAGAGGTATGTTTCAATTATTCTTGATATTTTATAATACGAATATGTTGTGTAGGTACATATTTAATACATTACAAACTTAGAATAAATGCCAAGTTTAATGCTGCATTAGCTGTAAGTGTGCTCACTGTCTGTAGGCCTCAAAGCACATAACAGTGAATGAAATCTCTATTGCTGGTACTGACAAAATTACCTCCATTCAAAAAATTCTGTTCTGTGAATGTTGCCATGATGCGTGGGACCATGTTTTTAAAGATAAACATTTTCAGTTTTGCTGTTAGTGTTGCAATGCAAGTTCTTCAGTACTTGCCTAGTCCCTGTATGTATAATAAAACATAAGAGTATGAGGCACACCATGAAATTTCAGGTCCACTTGACTAAAAATTTGATTGTGGAACTTACTAGATCTTTTTGTGACTCATTTTATTTAGGTTTATTGGTACACATTTTAGCAGGCAAGAGTCTCTGAAGATGCCCTGACACTGAGCACTTTCTGTTTCAGCTGACGAGTTTGCTAGAGTTGAAATAATAATTCAGTATAAGAACATAGAACAGTAATGATTGCCATTGCATCATAGCAATGAGCTTTTTCCTCAATATAGATCTAAATTCTGCCTTGAGAGTTCTGGTAAAGCCTGAGAACTCAAACCCAAAAAATCTAGTCTTCATGGTTATTGATAATGCTGCTTAATTTTAATATATGCATTCAGCTACTTGAAAGCAAAAATTATGACATGTAATTTCATAAAA
>NW_008664437.1:0-372 GCF_000695815.1 Acanthisitta chloris | reverse complement strand
CCTCCAGCCCTCGGGTCGTCCCTCCCCTTGCATGCGAGCCCGGGGCCGTGGCGTGGCTCAGACACACACACCTTGGTCCCCGGGGACACCCCACCCACCGGAGCTGCGCCAGCGCCGCCCCGCAGGACCGAGCTGCAGAGCTCCAGCTCCTCACGGAGCACACCTATCCCCGCTCATTTCTTCTTCTTCTCCTGCGTGCTAGTGAACCAGGAGTCCAGCAGCTTCTTGCTGTAGTAGAGCTGCCAGCCATGCACCTGCGCGGCCACCACCACCACCAGGTACATGACGGAGACGGCCGAGAAGCCGAAGATGAAGCGGTAAGCCTTGCCGTGGCGGTACAGCTGCTGTGCCATGGGGAACATCTCCATGGCC
>NW_008664436.1:0-1377 GCF_000695815.1 Acanthisitta chloris | reverse complement strand
GTCACCCCACACACCCAGCCCCAGTTCCCTGCTGGAGGGGCCTGTCCTCATGGTCTGTGTCTCCCCCGTGGTTGTAGGACCCTGCTGCTCTGCACACGCTGTGCCAGCTCCCCGGGCACTGCCAGCCTGAAGACCACAGCAGCAGTGGCTGAACACCTACTACCAGCGGCCAAGGTCGGTCCAACCAGCACCGGGGAGCTGGGATGAGGTGGGAGCAGAGGGGACAGGGCTGAGGTGGAAGCAGAGGGGACAGGGCTCAGGTGGAAGCAGAGGGGACAGGGAACAGGGCTGAGGTGGGAGCAGAGGGGACACGGCTGAGGTGGGAGTAGAGGGAACAAGGCTGAGGTGGGAGCAGAGGGAACGGGGGTGGTGAGGGGGAGGAATGGTGTTTCAGGCTGGGCTGACGCTAGCTGGAGCCCAGCTAGTGAAGCTGTGCTGGGCGTCGTGAGCAGAGGCTGCACCAGGTGAGGGACTGAACCCAGTCGCAGTCCCTGACCTCAAGGGTGGAGGCTGAGGGCAGCACTGGAGCTGGCAGGACCTCTCTCCTCCCGCAGGCAGAGGACAGAGCTCTCGGCAGTGACCCTGTGCTGGGCTGGGAGCTCGACACGCTCCTGGGTGAGGTAAGTAAGACGCGGTGGAACACCAACAGGAAGAGTCGTGCAAAGCGGACATGTGTGTGGTGTGAGCCTCGGGGTGACGCTGGGCTGTAGGGCAGGGTGTGACTGGAGAGCCTGGGGCAGGACGTGGGGTGGGAAGGAAAAACGAACCCCTGTGGATGTCCCGCAGGGCACCTGGGACGGGATCCTGCAGTGGGCGTTCCAGACCGTGGCACGGCCGCTCGGTACCCTAGCACACCCTGCCACCACCAGCACCAGCACCAGCACCAGGCAGGGCCCACACCACGGACAGAGCAGGAACAGGCTCTGGACACCTGTGCCACAGGACACGTGGAGCCCTGAGCATAAACCACTGAGCCTCACAGCACAAACCCAAACCACAGGCCCTGCAGTAAGTGCCTCAGAGCCAACCACCCTCAACGGGGCATGTGCACAGAAAGACAGAGCCAAGAAAATTTATTTCAAGACGGAAATGATATCTAAAACATCAGGGGAAAAAAGAATAGATGACCCACAAGAGTGATGACAAGCAACAGCTGCAGCCTTAAGAGAATAAAATAGTATGAGTAGAAAATAAAAGTAGAATAAAATAACACTAATTGAATAAATCAGCTTCGTTGCGGCTTTGCTGTTCTCAATACTACATCAAGGCAAGGGGGCACAGGCAAAGGAGGGGAAAGCGAGGCAGGGCAAGTGCGGGGTCGGCAGGGTAGCCTTGCCGTGCCTTGCCCAGGCCGCGGTCCGCGGTCGGTGTGCGTGG
>NW_008664435.1:0-45882 GCF_000695815.1 Acanthisitta chloris | reverse complement strand
GGGTGTCAGGTGCGGCCCGGCCCGGCCCCCCGGGACCGCCGCCGGAGATCTCCGAATCTGCAGGATCTGAGTGTTGCGGCTCCCCCCCCCCCCCCTGCCCGACGAGCTTTTCCTCCTGCAGTGCTTTTCGCTGCGTCGTTCCGGCCTCCCCGTGGGAATCGCTTGTCACGTCAGTAAGGAAGCCTATGCGTAGCTCTTCCTCCTCCTCCTCCTGCTCCTTTTCTGTTTCCTCGCCGGTAGCTGTGAGTTAAGTAAGCGAGCGCCCAGCATTCCCTAAACTACCCTTGAACTGTAAGTAGATCTGAGCATCACCTAAGCTCCGGGGATTTTCCTGCTAGGCAACAGTAATCCCAGATGATTGTGCTGGTCTGCACAAGTTCAGATTTGCGAGCGGTTTGGCTTTGGGCTTGGAAACCAGTCTCCCTTGGCTGTCCCACCGAGTCTACTACCCAGCTGTGACAGCTGGCAGCCAGTGGGAGAGAGAAACATTTTGTTCTTTTTGGTGTTTGTTTTTTAGTGATCTTTTATTATTTTTATTAATAATGTGCTTAAGCTGAACTGTGCAATTTAAACAATAGACTTACTACGAAAAATAAATTCAATTGGTTTTGTTATCGATGCTTTGTTTATTCTTTTTTGTGCTTGCTCTGGTTAATAAAAGCTGAAGCACTCTGTTCCTGTCAATATTATTTGGCTAGTTTACTAAATTACTAAAAGTGAACTAAATGAAATAATCCAGGCTATTATGCTAATATGACTAATAATAGCTATTGTTACTATCTTTTGGAGTTGTAGAAGCTGTCAGTTCATACCATCTATAGTTCAGAGTGGATCTGAAGATGTCTTAAATGTAATCCTTTGATTGGAGATGTGTGGGAGTTTTCAGGGGTTTGTTATGCGGTAAAATTTCCAGCTCTCTCCTGGACTCTGAAGTTTCATAACCGATAGGATTTTTGTGTACACTGTTGTCTCTATAAAGCAGTCTTTTGGTCTTCACTCAGTTTCTTGCTTGTGTGAGCTCTTGTTTTTGTTTTATATATGTTATTGTTTACAAGTGTGGTCTGTTACCTTATTATTTGTGTTCTCCAGGGTATCAAACTTTATTATTTAGCATCTGATGCATGACAATAATGTCATAGCTGCCTCAATATGTTTCATGTGTTACAGTAAATTGGGCAATAATAAGCTTAAAATATTGAGGGCTTAAAACTAAAAAAAAACCCCACTCTGTTTAACTTTTCCTTGGCTGGAATGAATCCTTGTTTACTTCAGAGTGCATTTTATATCAGAAAACATAAGGTCTTTGCTACTTATTTTTTAACTGGTGGAAGTTTAAAAGGCTACAGGAAATACACAGACAGCTTCTAATCTTCGAAGTACTTGAGGCTTGCAGTGGCCTGTCCCTTTTTGGGGTTGGTTTCCACATGTGTCTTCAATGAAAGTAATGTATTAGGCCACAGGCTTAGCAGTTACCTCTTTCAAGGTGTGAATTTGCTTGGTCAGTATAAAATAACTTTTAACAGCAATTGCAAGAATAGGATGGCTCATCTTTCTAGAAACCTAATAGATGTGTAAGGCCCCAGTCCTCTTAATATTAAATGTTTTGACAAATTTGTGATTGTACATTGAAATCAGACACTTGAAACCTCTTGGTTGCCCATATTCTGTTTTTGGCAGATATTGTGGAGTCTGAGGAAGGGACATTCTTGTTCTGCTTGTGAAGCATCTTGTGTTCCTGTAATTTGTGGCGCTGTGTATCCTAAATGAGGTGGTGAATGGAAAGCATGATTAAAAGCTTTTGCAGTTCATGTGATTAGTGCTAATCCGACGAACTGCAGGCATACCTCAGTGTTCCTGCTCTCAATGCAGTCCATTGTTTGTGGTGATGAAGCTAAACATGCAGAGCTGGGAGCATGTGTGTTACAGTGAGAACAGTAAAAGATGCCCACAGACTGCTGAACAGGGGCAAGATAACTGTTTTGAAGAAGTGGGGAAAAAAAGCCAACCCAAACAAACCCCTCCAGTTTGGATAAACTCTCTTGTTGTTACAAAATGTCTTAAAATGGAGCTTTGATACTTTTTCTGAGAGGGGAAGAAAACTTCATACATGAAAATGCTGTGAAAAGCATTGAGCAGTACAGGTTCTGAGAGAAGTTTAAAACAGAGAAACTATGGAACTTTTGTTTCTTCTTTCCTGCCATGTCTAGAACTATTAAGAATCTTGCTTTGTTTTCACACCACTGCTTTTATTTTCCACTTTCTACCACTGTATCTGAAATATAATACTGGGAGCATTCAGCTAAGCAATGCTTTCTCTTTGTCTTGATGTCATCGCTGAAGTGACTGCCCTTTCATTCTGAGAGGTGGTTGTTTTGGAGTAGTGCTGAGACAGTGCACTTTGCTGGACTCTGTAGCTATCTATTTCCTGAACAGGGGAACTAATTGTTAGGTTTTTCTGTCTTGCATGTTTCATATAGATTAATTTTTGTAATTTAATGTATTTGGCCACTGCATCAAAGTAGCAACTTCTATACTTTTGTTACAGATCAACCATGTCGTCCTTCCAAGAAGTTCCATCTTCAGCTAGCGCTTTGCAGACTTCCAATTTTGCACATGTGATTTTTCAAAATGTGGCAAAAAGTTATCTTCCAAACACCCATCTTGAATGTCACTACACTCTGACCCAGTTTATCCATCCTCATCAGAAGGACTGGGTTGGCATTTTCAAGGTAATTTAAGCTTGTTCTATTGGTTTTTTTCAAATGTTTGCTCTCTGTTACCAGTTAAGAAGAATAAATCCCAGCAACACTAAAAGCTCTCTTGTGAACTATAATTGAACGTCACTTAAGTGGTGTGTTGGCTCCTGCTATTAGGGTGTGAGTTTTGTAACAAAGACCAAACTGGAGATCAAAACTGGAGGAATGAATACGCTCTAAGTCTGCTGGAATAAGTGGAAGGTGTGATGTGGTGTTGTTGTGCAGAATTAAATGGAAATGATTTGAGAAGAGATGTGAGGGCACAGAGTGACATAGTGAACAGGACTATATAAAGGGTATGAGACAGAATAAGTGTGAAATGTGTGTGGAAAGAACAGAACTAAGCTCGGGATGTCCTGGCCCACATCCCAGACTAATTTTTGTTGCTAGGACAGACTGAACAGTATAGATAACTAAAATTACTCAAAACAGATCCTTGAAAACAGGAGAGGGGGTGAAGCCACTCCTTCAAAGGTATTTAAAGGTAAGTAAGTGATTAATTCTTACATCTAGTTCCATTTGAGTCCTTGATTTGTGTTTCTTTGTCAGTATAACTCCTAGTAGATGATTCTTAAATTCCTTACTTGAATGGTCAATAGAAGTTTTGATTCAGGCTTTAGGGAAGTGATGCTTTGGGGGTGGGGAGGGGAGAAAGGTAACATGACTTGGTACTGGAGGATCTTTCCTGTAGAACTGTGTCTGCTGTTTAAGAACATAAATGCTTGACTTTGTTGTAATCTGCAGATTACCAATGGATTGTTAGTCTTTATTCAACATAAATTACTCTTCTGCAGCATAGAAGTACTGTGCTTTATCAGAAAGCAGAAGCATTTTTAGTGCTAATGACTGATTTAATGACTGTACATTTCTCTATTAGGAAGTTCTCAAAAATACATGTGTATTTGCACCGTTTTGACAAATGGTGTAACTGATCACATTGAATGTTAATGGCATTAATGAAACTTCAAAAAAATCTTTTAAAAACTTTATAGAAGGTGCTCTTTATATTGCACATAAGCATCTTGAAATTATGTGACTGTAGTGGCTTTCTGTTGGTCTGAGTGAGGGGAGGCAGACAGGACCCTAAAATTATTAATTACGAAAAGAAAGTATGAAACAGCTTCTCAGTGGCTACACAAGATGTTATGGACAATGTGTAGGTATCTGATTTCATCTTGACTGTGATGATAGATTTCATAAAAGGTTGAGGTACAGGTTTTTCTTCTACTTTAACAGCGACAGATAATGCAACTTTGGCAGTCATTAGAGGAACATGTTGAGCTGGCGTAAAGCTGAAAGAAACATCCTCTTTTATGCAGGATGGCTAATTTCTTTGCTTCCTCTCCTTTATTTGAAACAAGATCTTGTGTGATGAATCAAATCAGGGAATTGATTGAGGTTAAGACTGGATTTTTTAAATGGAATTCCCCAGCTGAATTTCCAGCGTTCCTTATTCTCATCAGCACAAGGGAAGAAAGCATTGCTAGATGGGAAAAGGATAAAAATGGATTTCTTTTTGTCTCAGCTAAGTGTTATGAATATACTGACCTAGTGTAGTTATGGTGCAGTGAGTTAAATGGAGCCAGCTGGCCAACTGTAACTGTGTCTACGAGTATGTAAGTGTAATGTTTATAGTAAAATGAACTGTGAAAATGTAGTCGTCTTGGGATAGATAAGAGACAGAAGTTGTACTATACTGTGATCTGAGTGTAAGAATAAGTGACTTCTAGAGAACTGGTTGTACCTGTACAATTAACAAACCACTTTGAGGTGGTTTGAAAACTGATGAAAACAGGCAGGAGTTTTATCATTTACCTCTCTAAAACACATCTGAAGGAAGTAATACTTGTTTAATAAAGTGATTCTGTGGTTGAAAAAAAAAAGGCAAAACCAAATCCTGGCTAATTACAAGAACAATAGTTAATGACCTTCAGTATTGGCCTTGTGTGCAAGGAAAGTGAGGCCTCTGTGAGAGAACTCAAAGCTCGAGTCATTAAATCAGTCATTAGCACTAAACTCGACATTCACTGCCTGTTCATGCAGAGGGAATAAAGTTCACCTTGTTTCGCTGAAGTGCATACATTGCTTAGGAAACAAACCTGTTTAAGCTGGTGTTGTTTAACTTTTGCCTGAAATTGCACAGAAAGTAACTAGTGTTGTAGTAGTGAATACAGGACAGAGGGAAAAGGCACTTAGTTAAAAAAAACTCAGCCAAAAAAGTCAACAAGCTGTGGTAATTTCAGATTGCCGTAGAAAATAAATATGGAATAAGATTCTCCCTGCTCTCTGTGAACATTGGGTTGGTTTTGGTTTTAATGCTGATTTTTGTTGAATTTTGGGGGATGGTGGCTTCAGCTGTGTTCTGTCCTATGTTTGCTCAGCAGGTTAGATAAGAATTTTTTTATTGAAGTGAACAAAATCCATAGGTACCATTTTTAAGTGAATGGTCTTCATTCAGGTTGCAAGTGCAAGTACATTTTTTCAGCATCAGTGGTGTCTTGAGTAGATACTAGTTATTTGTATCCTTATATTATTGTCTTTGTTTTGCTAGTCCAGCTGTTAGTGCAGCTGCACAGTGAAATAGATCAGCAGAGTGATGTGCCAGGAAAATACAGCCCCTTCCTCCACCAGCTTTAACCGTCTTATTTCACAACTGGTTTGATTCTGCGTGATGCAATGGGCAACTGTGCTGTCATCACTGTGATGGGAAGAAGGGGACTGGGAAGGTGTGTGGGAGAAGGGGATTGGAAAGTTGTGTGGAAGAAGGGCTATGCCTACTTTATTGGCATGGCTGCTTAATGTGGAATGACAGGTGAAGCTTCTTTTTCAAACTTTTAGAATTCTGTTCTGAAGAGCAGCTTACTTGAAGCTGTAAAACTTCACAGATTCTACCAACTTCTCTGCATATGCTGTAGTTCTAATGTGTTTTTTGTCGTTCTGGGCATGATTTAGGTTGCAAAATGTTGAACTTGAGTAATGCTGAGTGTAAGACAGGCCGTGGTGATCATGGTAGGCTTAAAACTGTGCCCAAGAAAGTAATTTTCTATTGTTTAGAAAAATGGAAACAGTGTTCATAAACTGGAAGAGTAATGTTGAATATGGGAGAATTATTTCAGATATACCAGTTTCCTTACAAACTAGGTGTGTCTAAAGGCATATGCTGATTTTGGGTTAGGACATTTGGCAAAAACTTGGAGATATGAGTAGTACAATAATGGAGATGTTACCCTTCACAACAGAAGTTCTGAATATGCAGTTTTGTTTTTTTTTTGGTGTATATATTCATCCATCTTTTTCTTACTTGTCCCCTAGGGAAGGCTTAAAACGAAGTTTTAACTCAGTCTTCAAATCTGTTGTCTTTCATTGCTGCTGTATGTTTTTTGCTTTTATGACATTCTGAAGAGTAATCTGTAATCAAGTGCCAAATGGTCTTGGTGAGTTATGTCCTTGCTTGTTACGAAGGAAGAACAAGGTGTTTTTTTAGATAAGTAGTGGACTAGTACTTGACATAGACATCCTGAGCCTGGGTCCCTGCTCATGCAGTTTTATAAGAAATAGCATTTGAGATCAGTTTTCCCTCTATGGTGGGTTTCTGTGCAGAAGAACCTGATGGTTCGTGGTGTGGAGTCAAAGGTGAGAAGACTTAGTATTCTCAATTAGATTTTTTAGATCTGTACTCCCAGAGTGATCTAAGACCAGTGTCCCCTTTTCATTTGTCCCTGTTCATGTCTGATTAATCAAAATCTGGAGAGTCCTTTAGAGCAATCCAAATGTAAACCTTTGAAATGAGGAAAAATAACTGCACTACATCTGGTTGCAAAAATGACCTCTCTGAAGGGAGTCCTAATTTCCGGCTAAGAAACTCTGCATCTTGTAACTATATTTGTAATAAAGTGAAATAATCGTATGGCTGAGTGATATTTTTTTGCATTATTAATGTGTAGCGTCCAGATTTGCAGAAGTGTTTGGAAAACCTGCTAGCTTTTTAGGAAACAGTGCTTACCCCTCTGGGTAGAGTGTGTCTGCAAATAGGGTTGTCAGATGTTCAGTATGAAAGAGAAGCAGGTTTGCTATATATCCCAAATGCACAAGGGAAGAATGTTATGGGCATAATAAAGATATTGCATCAAGGGAGTAGCATTAAAGGTGTAAGGTGTAGGTGTTTGTGGGACTTTGTGCGTTTCTGAAGATGTAATTTTGCTGAGGCAAACATGCTGGAATGACCTGTGATATCAGCAGGTAATCAATCTTATATATGTTAAGCTAATGGCTTTGGTCTTGCTGTGTCATTAACTGTTCCTTCAAAACGTTTTTGTTCCTCAGTTCTATTTGATGTATTTTTCTAAGTAATCTACATTACCATTTGTCTAGGAGGTTGACAACTTGAGGACATGTTTTGGTATTAACTGTCTCAGTGTACCCCTAGAGAAGAAAAGGAAATCACCTTAATGGTGACCTCATGTTCTGGTAACTTAACATGTGGAAAAAAATTAATAGCCAGAATTTGGAAGGTCTTAGAGGACTCAGTATTTAGGTGGTCACACCTGAGCTGCTGTTTATGCATCCAATGCAGTACCTGTATTTACATGCAGGTTATTTTCCATCTTTTCAATGTCCTAATTTACAGCAGACCTCAAAATTAAATGGTCTGGTCAAAAACTTTTGTAACACAACTGAACATTGTATTTGTTGGACACTTAAGAAATAGCTCCGTCTTTGTGTTTTATCAAGGAAGTATAGATATGTTTTTGTGTACTGCTCTGGGTTATTTAGTCACCCTTGAACTGCAAATAACAGTGCAGCTTTGTGAGTCATTTCAATATCCTGATTTTGTTCTAGATTGATAAAAAACCCAACAATTACTTCCATATATACAGATTAAGTTATGAAGTTTAATGCAACATCTGGATGTGTTATTGACCATGTGCATATAGAAATACAATTTTTATGGCATGGAATCATTGCTGCACAGCTGTCCATGATAGATACAGGAATGTGCAGTGGACAGTATGTCCTGTTGTTAAAATAGTTTGGAATAGAATTGTTGGAATTTAGACTGTTTTCAGAATTGCTGTATCCATGAATTGGAGTGATTCTGTTGGTTTCTGATTTACCTTCTTTGGAAAGACATGTAAATAATATTTTGCTTCCAAAAAAATAAAAGGGAGTCCATGGCAATGCTCTTTCTGTACTAGATAAAGAGAGAGATGGATAAAAAGAAGGACATTTAAGTGACATTTAAGTTCAAGTGTCATTAATTTTCTATAAATATTTAGTAAGGTAGGTTTGTGTGGTCAGAGACAAAATTGGCATAACAAAGCAGTCACTAGCTGCTAACAATTCTGAAGTAAAAGTGCTAGTTTGTAGTTCTCATGAGATGTAGTAGTAAGGAACAGTTCTCTTAAACCCCACTCACCCCTTTTTTAATACATTTTCATGTTTGTCTCCTGAAGTAAACAGTAATTTTGTTACTCTTTGATCTGTCATAACATCTCCTTGGACAGTCATTTACATATGTAACAGGTTTTCTTTTAGAGAATTCATATTGTTTCTATATTTATTTTGATTTATACCTAATAGAGAAAGTTGATCCTATGGTCTAGGCATTCTGTCAATGTCATTTTGACACATTCCTCTGAACTATGAGGTAGAAATACAACCAACAAGAGATGATCATAATTTAGGATCCTGATAGTACCTTGATATTGCAACAAATACCATATGTTCTCAATAACCCAAGTTAAAAGATTGCCTGTATGTGTTTGTAACATTCAGCAGAGATGGACTTCTTCAGGTCAGGGAATGAGAGAACTTCTTAAAATTACAGCCTTTCATAAAGAGTCTAGAGTACTTTGCAGCCATCTTCTACCAAGCATGTTTTAGCTTTAGGGCTCCTGTTGTGTAACAAATTTTAATCTCAGTGAGAGTAGCGAGGTGATGTCTGAGGTGAAGTCTTGCGTGCCTCGGTCTGAGGTAAGTCAGAGTTGCATGTGGTGTAATGTGATCACGGACATACTGAAAACACCCAAGGTTTGACTTCATTGTTTACTTATTTTGAAATGTCTATGTCTTAATATTACTAAAGTGTACTTTATACTTTAATAAGTATTTTTCCTCATGTCTGTGTTCTGAATTTTTTTGTACAGTGTGATTCTTTCAGAAGTGTCATCTATTTGCTGATGATACCTCTGTTCAGAAGTACATTGTCTCAGTGGCATGTCAGTGTTCACAGCTAACTCTCAGTAATTTTGGCTGGTATGAGCTTCACTGCCCCCAGATGTTCTTATTTCCCCATCTATTAGTTGGCTTAGAAGAACCTGGTATCTGTTGCTGCCTGTTGTAGATTGTTACATGCTGCAGTAGCACTAACACGACTGTGGCTTTCAAGTAATGGCATTTTAACTTGGCGTTATGGCCCAAACTAAGCCTGCTTGGAGAAATCACTTCCTATGATACTGGGCCCAGTGGTGTTTTGCTTAGCTGTGTTACCTGTGGTTGAGGTCCAAATAACTGTTTTTTGCCATGTGAAACACGTGGAGGCTGCTGACTAACTGTTGTCAATCATAATTATACTATGTAACAGGTCTAGAGCCTTAGCCACTGTCTAATCTTGCTTCTTTCAGAAGCAGCATATTGTCTTCTTGCAGTACTTTAGGGTACTTTGCCGAATTACTTTCTCAGCTATGTAATTTACCATCTGAATTACAAAAAGGGCATGATTTTCACTCTGATGAGTTTTACTTGGGTTATTGCATGGCTTTTATTTTAATTGGCTCCTATTAGGTATCTACAGTAAAGGCCCATTGTTTATGCCAAAGTTGGTGCAGCTAAACAAGTGTTTCCTGGGTTTGCTTCTTTGGCCTGCTGCTGCTATATAGATCATCAGGCACTGTCAATGCAGCAGAATGAATTCTGCAGAAATTCCTTGAAAAGTAATGGTATTGGCACAGTCAGCGCAGATGACTGCTCTCTTGGTCAGATGTTTGTCAGATTGTGAACTTAAGTTCAGACTTTACATTCTGGGAACAAGAGAACTTCTCAAGATTACAGCTTTTCATAAAGAGTCTACTTTGCAGTCACGTGTGTAGTTTGATAGGTCATTCTCCTTTTTCCTCTTCTGATCTTAAGAAGATTTTGGGCTGGAGTTGTTCTATTATTTATAATGTTTGTGTACCTAAGGTTGGATATTCTGCATGCCAATGTCCATGCCATTGCCCATGCAAATTTTTTAGGTTGGACCTAGCTGTGCACCTTGTAGTCCTCCTGGCTCAGAGAAAGTCTCCCAGTGTGTCCCATAGAAATTTCTCATTTATTTAAGGTTTCTGGTGGTAAGAAAGTACTACTGTGTGTTTGTTTCAACTTTAGCACTTTCACTGGAAGTTGGTGTTGTAGGTGTTTTTTTTTGTTTTTGTTTGTTTGTTTGGTTTGGGTTTGGTTTTTTTTTTTTTTTTTTTCCCAACTGATGTGTGAAGTGAAGTTTTTTAACTTTGGTCTCACAGTTTAGTACATGAGAATGTATTCTTCATTGCAAAGTAGGAATAGCTTCACATGAGGCCTATATAGGAGTTAACTGTGGGTTTACACATCTCTCCCCTTGTTTCCATTTTTTAACAGCTTTTAAGTTCTAATTATTAATGTAAATAAATATACTTGCAGCTTCAGTAATTAGGTCATAAATTTTTAGAACTTAGGAAATGAAGGAAATGAAAAATGAAACAACTTAATTGACTTGATTTTAAATCTCTTTTTATAATGGACATAATTTCTCTCAATGGCTTCTTTTTCATTGTTACTGAATTTCAAATGCAGAAATGAAATTTGCAGATCTTTCTTAGAAGCACTTGTGTGTTTTCTGTAATGTTTTCATGAAAACAGGTGCTCTGTGTTAGTCATATCAGCTGTTTTGGCAGTTTAAATGGTCAGACTCTCCTTGTTACAGGCCTGAAGAGTTTTCTTTGGTAACAGTGAAATGTTTGTTTTGCTTCCAGAGCTACAGTGTTTTGTTTTCCATATGAACTTACTCTGGGGCTGTTGACAAGTATTCCCCTTTTCTCTTCATCATTTTCACTTTATGTTCATGTCCTTTGTAGCTTTTACCACTAGTTTCAGTTTATCTCAATGTTATTGACTTTCCATTTAGCAGTCTTAAAACTTATTCATAAAATTTTAACCCTGTCTTCAGGCAACTATTGGTTTCCTTTCTGAGCTGAAAGAAATATCTGTGTCAGAGGTCACATTTAATCATTGCTGAGCCAACCAATGTGTGTTCGAGTCTTAAGGCAAGAGATTACACTATCACAAATATATTGAAGCTTATGACTGTAGGAGTATTTTTGTATTTCTGAACCACTATGTCCTCCATACTAGGCTTATTAAGAGAATATTGTCAAAAGATCTAAACTACTAAAGTAAAAGTTTCATTAAAACCTGTTCATAGATTTGCCTTTTTATGCTTAATATCTAGATCCTACATCTAAAATACTCATTACTTCAATTTGTCTTTTATTCACAGCATATAAGTACTTTGGTTTTGCTCCTTGTTTCTGTCATCTAAGAAATAACCCTATGGAATTTAATGATAATCATTGCTGAGTAGGAAAGATATTGAGTCATGTTACAAAGCTGACTTGCTTTGCTGCAGAATATTCACCTTCCCCTTTTAAACATATTCAGCTGCAAGGAAGATGAGGTTTGTTCATACTTCCTTCTCTGCACTGTCACGTTTCGTCACGTGCAGCCCATAGCAGGGCTCTCATCTTCTGAAATTCTGTGCAGTGACGAGAGCTGTTTGGTAATCCAAACTTGCTGATGACTTTTGTGTGCCCATTAAGAAATAATGGGTTTGTCAGGATCATGAGAGTGTGAGATGGGGAGCCTTGCTAGGGGAAGCAGCTGATGGCTGACAGGAAATATGGGGAATTGTTGGAGAAAATACATGTGGGGTGAACTTCCCAGGGTATTGCCCACTAGCTCTTGTTATGTCACAGTCCTTCCTTTGCCAGTAGCCCACAGATTAGTCATGCTTAAAAATACATCACCTTCTCTAAGAAATAGGCCAGGAGAGTTATTTGTTTTCTACATAATTGCTCTTTTTGTTTGTATCAGTATGACTAAAGTTTTAAATTACTTCACCAAAAAATCCTCTTGTGGGTTACAGTTACAAGCAGAGTATTGATAAAAATAACTTTAGTTTCAGAAAAAAAATTAATTTACAAATCAACATGTGATACCTAAGAAAAATAAGAAAGCTACAATTCCTGGGGTAAACTGAATCATAAGTTGAATTGATCTCCTAGAGGGACCATTTTTGGCTTTATATTCACTTGATTTTGTTCTTTCTCTCTATATTCTCCAAAGTGTTAATTATCAGAAGGAAAGATGTTATTTCACTCAGGAAAATAGTATACACTGTCTGTGTATTTTGGTGTTTTATTTAAAAAGGGGAATGAAAACTAGAGTAGGGTGAAAAGATTGTTTCATTTCAACACAGTTCTGGACATAATAATTTAGTTTCCCTCCTGAAATGATGAAGAAGATGGTGACTTTTCACTCAATGAGAGCTACATTTAAAAAGCTATGTGCTTGCTTTATGTTTAGGCAGCAAGTAATGGTAGATACTTCACTTTCCTAAGGTAAAAGTAGGATAAGCAAAAAAAAAAAAGGGGTTTAACATCCAGTTTGGATCTGAAGTTGTGGCTGATACGAAAATTTGCAAAATTTTTTTCCTGTGAATTTTTGTTAAGGAAAAATTGCTTTCACCTCCCTTCAAGTTACTTGAAGAGTTTTCTCTTGTTATTTCTGAGATGTTTAAGAGTGTGGGAATAACAACCCCTGAAATCTCATTTCATTGACATCTTTAAAAGCTGCTTGATGGGAGATATCATAGAAATCTTCTAAACTTTAGCAAAGAGTAGGTTAAGATACAGTAGGTGATTCCATTCTGGTGGATGTGGCCAGTGTCTGCACTGCTTTTTCTTTAATGAATGTTGCCTTAAAGAAGTGACTGTAGTTACTACAGTTAGCAAAATGAAAATTTTATCTAGTTTTGCTGCTAATGTGTGTTTTTTAAGAATATAAAAAAGGCTTGGTCATCTCAGATGAGTTGTTTTTTTCCAAACATTACTTTATTTCCACACTTTTAAATACAAAGTGAAGAAGTGTAATGGACACCTACGAAATAATCTATTCACAATTTTTTTTACTAAGGCTAATTATTAATTTGCATACATAAAATGTATGTCTCTATACATATATAATTGCTGTTTTGCTATTGAATTGCCTGCACTTTTGGTGTTCTCTTTGCCTATCTAAACTTGTTTTCCTTTTTTTTTTTTAACTGACAACTCCTTTAAAAATTCAGTTTTTAATATTTCTAGAGTACACTACTTCAATGCATCCTTCATAAAGGAGAACTTTTGACCTTGAATTTTAGAAATCTTGTCTATTGAACTATTGAAAATCGTGATTGGTAACCTAATATTTTTTGGTTGTTGTGTGGTTTTTATGTGTGTTAGGTTTTTTGGGTTTTTTTCCTCTTGAGATACTGTCTTACCTGATAAAAATTGGGAAATAGTTTATTCCCTATCCACATCTTAATTCTTCCAAGACCACTTATTGATAAACTGTATTGCACCTAGCTTTTGATATGTTTTTTGGTACTTTTTTTTTTAGCCAGTATAATAAATCAGATATCTTTCTTTTTCTACTTTACTATTATAAATATCCATTGCTTTGCAGTAGTTACTTTGGCTTTCTGGTTTAGATACATTTATTTCAAGCCTGTTGGAGTATGTGTCTTCAGAGGAGAGAATTATAGAATGGATTGGGTTGAAAGGGACCTTAAGGATCATCTAGTTCCAACCCCCCTGCTGTGGTCAGGGACACCTTCCACTAGACCAGCTTGCTCAGAGTTCCATCCAGCCTGGCCTTTGAACACTTCCAGGAGTGGGTCATACACAGCTTCTCTGGGCAACCTGTTCCAGGGCCTCTCCACTGTACAGAATTGCACTCTTAGGAAAAAAGTCTGAAATCAGATACTTATTGTCAGACTTGACTGATTTAGGTTTTCATGCAAATTTGTTTTTTTCTTTGCAGACACAGTGTATGTGTGTGTGAGAGGATTAGCATTCCAGTGAAATGCTGGTCTGTAGTATTGCAGAAGTTGTCCAAAAAGTGCTCGTGCAGCCCCATCAGTTTTGGCCTTTTCAATAGAAGAGAAAGCTGTTTTTTCTTTCCTGCTTTTTGTTTTCTGATGAGTCAGTTGGACTGTGGACACAAAACAGTCAGCATTGACAGAACTTGCACTAAAACAATCTCACTATAAAATTAAGAATGAATATTTTTGTATTTTAATATAGGAATCTGTATCTTTATAGTAGAAAATTATTAATGTACCAAATAGTAGTTTAATGTATAGTGAAAACTGTCTGGTGTTTTACTTTATATAGACCCTTTTATTGCCTTAGACCCATTTATTGCCTTAGGTAACAAGCTTAATAAAATTAATGCTAAATCTTTGACATGCTTGTTAAAATATTCCTGATTTGTAAACATTGTTAAGTATCTTTTTATTGCATGTTGAAGCAGAAATATGCATATTACAGTATGTTTTAAAGGCCAGACCATGATATCTTGACTGTGCATAACAAATTCTGCTTAATATTTTTTTTTTGTGTTTTTTTTTTGTTTAGGTTGGTTGGAGTACTGCAAGAGATTATTACACATTTCTTTGGTCACCTATGCCAGAAAATTATGTGGAAGGATCAACTGTTAACTGTGTGCTGACGTTTCAAGGTGAGTATAAAGCAGCATCTATCTGTATTTTCCAGCTCATGCAGCGTTTTAAATACTTACCTGTTCATTTCAGTGCTGAGGGTTGTATAACAGTTCTAGACTTTTACAAAGATAAATTGGAGAATTTTCACTGTGAGAAGCTCAGCCTTACTTTAGATGTCAAGGGAATGGTAAGGAAAAGTTATGTGACTTAGTATCTGTTTTTTTACGTAGTAATGAATAATATTCATGATTGATAGAGAAGTTCTGGAAACTGTTAAAATACAGAAAGAGACTTTGTTTAATCATCAGCAGACTTTTTTAATCTTGTTATTTCTTAAAGCATCATGTCTTTATCTTTAGTCTCTGGACTTTAAACATCATTATGAAGTGGTTCTTGTCAAAGAATAAGTAGTGTAGATGATGGTTTGGTGAAGGATCAGAGTAGTCAGAGTTTCATTGGACCTTTTGCAGTCAGAAACTGATGGAAATATCTGAGGTTTTTAAGAAAAGAATAAAGAATACAAAGAATGTTGCACCACTGTGCAGATCTACAGTATAACTGCATTTCAACACAGTGAGCAGATCAGATCTTCTCTCTCCCCTTTGCAATCTCAAGAAAGATTTAGTATAAAAAAATAAAGTGCAACAAGGAAGATCAAAATTAAGAAATGGCTTCCATATAAAGGTGTGGAGTTGCAAAGGTGAGAGCCACACTCTTCTTGTTAAGTCCAAAAAGGGACAATAGCTGTGGATTGTGACTTGGAAGATTTGTCTCTGGCATTAGAAGAACCTTTTTACCAAGGAGTAGTGCAGTGCTTGAGCTGGTATTCCTGGTCTGGAAGGATGAGAATTCCACACAGTTGTTTAGATGCAGACACAGTAGTCTGACAGGTGCTGACAACAATCTCTTGAGTGGGGAACTGGACTAGCTCGTCTTCCCAACTTCCTTCTGCTGGGTTTTTGAACCTGGAAAAGGGAAATATTGTGAAGTGACTGGTGTCTCTAAAATCAGCTACACATGGAATGAGTGGATTATCCATTGTTCGCATTGAAATGAGTAGGAACCATTGATGTAAGTTACCAAGTGGCAGGTTTGAAATGGTGATAGAGATGGTACTTTTGCCACATAGTCAGTGTGCAGAACGTACTGTGACGGGCCATTACAAATGTCAAAAACCTGCACACATTGGGAATTTCATGTGAAAGAACACCTCCACTAAACTTGTTTAATGCTTTTCTGCTTATGAACAGAATTTTATGTACCATCTTATCTTCTTTACTTTCCAGAGTTGGTTTTAGTCTTTGTGTGTGTTTATTGCTTAGAATACATATGAAAAATAATAATTCAAGTCCCAAAGTGACCACTGTATTAGCTTGCAGCTTTAAGCTGCAAATGGTGGTAGCTTGAATGATGTCAGTGGTCTTTTTCTTAAACCAGGTCATTTTTGTTCTGCTCTTTTGATAATGATCATATCCACATGATCTGACCAGTTTGTAACCTTGAAATCAATGTATATATATGTGCTCTATAGGAAATGGAAGTCACTAGTTTCTTTTACAGTTACCAAAATTCACTGATTTAATGAAATTATGTTGGACTGAAACTAAAAGTGACCTAGAAATGTAGGACTCTACATGCCATTATCAGTCCTTTGTACTTAGAAATTTTGAAGAGACCAGGTGACTCTGTCCCATCTGTTACATTCTGTGCTGACAGACCTGGGCTTCTACAGAGCTGCCAGATTTAATCTCCATTCAGACAGTCTCCCAGTTGTGTTTGGCAAGATATTTTAGTGCTGCTGAGATGAGATCAGTAGAGCTTACAGGAGCTTAATTACCTGAGCTAGATAGTAAATGTTGTGCAGCATGCTTTAAATGTTTATTTTCTTTTTACGATCAAGTAGATGTGTTGGAAGAAAATAATCAGGAATCTGTTTTTTCCAGTACATGTTAGATACAAGTAAAATGACTTTCAGTAGTTTTAAAATCAGCTTATTCGAACCAATTTTAAAACTTGCAGGAGCTGCAAAGTAGATTGTTCTGAATTTGTTTCTGCATAGTTTCATCTGAAACACCGAATCAGATAAACTGAATTGTAGTGCTATATATGAAAGTGTATTCAGGTCCAAAAGCATGAATCCTGATTCAACTCAGATACTATTCCCAAAGATTCAGTTAATAACATATAACAGTAATGAAAAAATGAAGTTCTTGATACAAGTGGTGTCCGTATAGCACATGTGTTTTATCATTTTACCATGTGTTTTACCATTACCATTGGAAAAGTAGCTAAGAGTGCTGGGCAAAGACTTCCCAGAACCTGGAGTAAAAGTTGGTGAATAGAAATTAGTGATAAAGTTAGAAATGGAGAAGATTGAATTGTGGTGAAATAAGATCTGAAATGGGTGACATCACCTGCTGGACTGAACATTGCTGAGGATTTATGCTAGTATCGTACTCAGGCTGGCTAGGGTATCTGACAATTAAGTGTTCTGAATCAAACCAATTGGTTTTCTTTAACATTAGACTGGGTAAGGCACAGTTTCTTGCATATACTAATGAAGGTAAAAATCTCATTAGTTCTGGAAATGATTGTTTTAACATCCACAAATATTACTGTGTGAATACAGGTAATGCAAGAGGCTTCATGTTTAAACTTTAGTGGGCAACAGTTCAGTGAATACTCACATAGAAATCATTCTGAAGTAATTTGTTTGCAACATGCAGTATTACATAGCTACAAGAAAGAGGGCTTATTCTTACCTTGTCAAGTCTAGAAGAGTTTTTTTCTCAGTTTAAAAAAATAAGCACTTTGTTAAACTCCATCCCCCTCAGTCCCTTCCTCCCCTCACACATTGCAGCTCGTGTCATCCATTCAGAGCAGTCCTGTGCTTTGGCATTTCAAAATAGCACAAGTCAATTGTGATTGCTCCACTGAAAAAAACCCCAAAACCCAAATGAGCAAAAAATTGAATGTGATAAAGTTGCAGATGTCTTGTCATTACATATTATTCTTTGTCTGCTGTAATTGGTTTTGTTGGTATTTCAAGGCAAAGAAATCACTGTCTCTCTGTTCTGTGATTGTACAACAGTTACACAATATTGTGGTCATGATACAACTTCATGGCATCTGATTGCTAATTATTCTGTTTCATAAATATGTACACAGCAGCAATTGCCTAATGTATGTAAGGTGATAGGCACATACAGCACCTATTGCCTAACACTATTTTGAGTTTGTCTTCAAAACTAGGAGAAATTTTGGGGGATGAAAGTTTCCAAATAGGATGAGTTTTTGTTTCTGCTGTTTTGATGATTTATCTGTGCCTTACTGAGATAATAAGTATGAAATCTGCAAGTCAATCAGGATGTTGTAATGTTTCCAGATGGAGACTTGTAAGTTTGTGTAGAAAGTTTCTTCAAATCTGAATTTATTTTGATAGGGTATTATCTCCCAAATGATGATGGGGAATTTTATCAGTTCTGTTACGTGACTTACAAAGGAGAAATCCGTGGAGCAAGCACACCTTTCCAGTTTCGGACCTCTTCTCCTGTTGAAGAATTGCTCACTATGGAAGATGAAGGAAACTCTGATATGTTAGTGGTGACCACAAAAGCTGGACTTCTTGAGGTTTGATTCAACAATTTAAAAAATATTACCTCATTTATTTTCTTTGATATATACGTACATTCACAGATAATGAAGAAAAAATCAGGAGGAAGAGACTCACATATATATGTGTAGTGTATGTATTTCTGGCTTGTTCTACAGTATTTGATTGGAGTTTAGAACATTTGTAGGTTAAGCAAATCAAGATTTAAAACTGTATAGCACTAAGCATGGATTGGGAAAACATAGGAGTAGTTAGTTGCCCATCTCTTGTCTTGCCCATCACTTTACACCTTTGCATGAAGTGGTGCTTCTTGAAAGGGAGAAGAGTTATGGAACCATCTGCTCTTATTTGTGCACAGTTGAAGAGCCCTGGAGACTAAGTGGAATAATTGCAGGTGCCTAAGCGTATTAGGACAGCTCTTGTTTTATTTAAAACGGTTTTGTGTGTGTCATGTTCTTTGCTAGACGGATGTGCTTAGACTTGTGTGCTTACATCCAGAGTCAAGATGTGTTCATTTGCTTGTTGGTATTTATAGGCTGCCCATTACTTAAACCCAAACAAAGAAACAAACAAAACAAGAAAAGCCAGACCAACTTCTGTGTGAGTTGCTTCTTGGACAATTGCTCAGTACAATTCCCTTACCTTGCCATCAGACATTTTATCCTGTTGTCAGTTGGGTGTAGGCACGTACATCCATGTATATGATTTATGGTTTTCAAAATTAAGGGATGAGAGACTTAGTACAGAGGTAAATCTGGGATATTTTTTCAGGTATGTATTTGTAATACTAAAATTAAAAAGAATTTTTCAAATGTTTTGTACTATCTTGGTTTATAGAACTGTGGAATGGTTTGGGTTGGAAGGTATATCTAAAGATAATCTAGACCAACCCTCTGTGGTGAGCAGAGTCATCTTCAGCTAGATTAGGTTGCTCACAGCCTCATCCAGCCTGACCTTGAACAGTTCCAGGGATGATGCATCTACGACCTCTCTGGGCAACCTGTTCTAGTTTTTCACCACCCTCAGCATAAAAATTTTCTTCCTTGTATCTAGTCTGAGTCTATCCTTTTAAAATTTAAAATCTTTACCGTTTGTTCTGTTGCTATAGGCCCTACTAAAAAGTCTGTCCTTATCTTTCTTATCAGCCCCCTTAAGTATTGAAAAGGCATAATTCACATGCCAGTTCTTACTTTCTGGTTGTTGGTGTGTGTGCGTTCATTTTTCTGGTGAAATTCCTCAAATACTGCTTTAGAGTGTGTTTGTGTCTCTACACTCAGCAGCTATTTTTTTCACCAAGCTGTTACCATCATAATTAGCTTCTCCACAGTTGCTGTCGCTTGGGAACAGTAAAGGCAGTTCGTTTAAGGAGAGGAAGAAAACTTGAGTATAAATCAAGACACTGCAAAGTGTGCTAATGGTAGTGTAGTACTAACTTTTTGAAACAATGAAACTTCAGAAATTTGGGAATGAGGGGAAAACTGTAAAGTAAGCTAGCCAGGGAACAGACAGTTTTGTGCTTCTTCTCAAACACTGGAGTAATTAGTTATCCACGTATTTGATAAGAAGGGAGAAAAATTATCTAAACCCATTATTTTTGTTCTTACAGTTTAAAATTGAAAAAATCATTAAAGAAAAAGAAGAGCTATTAAAGATAACTTCTGTTCTGGAGAAGGAAACGACACAACTCAGAGATCAAGTTGAAAGACTGGAAAAAGAACTTAACCATGAGAAGCAGAGATGTGACCAACTGCAAACAGAGCAAAAGGTTAGTTGTTTAACTGATTAAAGCTGACTCATAATGTCTGTAATACTGCTTTTTCAAAAACCAGTTAAACTGTGTGAAAATCAGCTATCAAAACCCCTCAGCAGTTAGATAGACATTTACACTAGAATAGGTCAGTTCCTATTAACCTCCTGCCACTATTCCTTTTATGTTGTAAAATGGTTAAAATATTTAAGGCTTTTGGTACCAGGCTTGGTAAGATAATCAGTGACAACTGTTGCCAGGTGTTAGACATTTAACTGTGGAATTCATAGTGGAAAGTAGTTTGATAGTTTAAAGTTTGCTTGGGTTAATTTAAAATGGAGGAGGGCTTTTCAAAAAAACTCTCCTTAGGGAAGAACTCTGTGGAACACAGGGTATTAAAAATAGTAAAAATTTTGGTATGAAAAGCAAAGATCAAGACCTAATAGATAATGCTACTGCCAGGGCATACAAAGAGTGAAAAGTAACTAGTGACTGACTCCTCTTAAAAGGTTTCACAAAGGCCTGAAGATTTTCAAAGGGAAAAGAAGCACAAACCTAAAAATCAGTAATAGTAAAAATGTAAATATAGCTTAAAACAAAATGAGCTTATTTTGGAGCTCTGCATATGGTAAGGAGGAAATTTAGTATTATAAAAAGGCACCAAAAAGTTGGACCTAATCTATTTTTAAGTTGCTGCTTTTTTAAAAAAAACAAGCTTCTAGGAGAAGATTAAAAACATGTGGGAGGGAGGTGGTGACATGGACAAATTTGAAGTAATGAAGCCTATATAATTTAGCTGTGGACAGCAGTTAATAGGCTATTTTTAAGTACTAGTATGTACATGTCAACAGTCCTGTGTGATACACCTTTAATAGGAATTTGTTGAGGGAATTTGAAACTGTTGATGCTTTGTAATGTACTTGAACAGTCCTAGTGAAATGCACTAGAATTTTGGGTAAGGAAAAAAGGAAGGATAAGACCTTGGCTAGAGAAAAGTTTTTCCTGTTAAAGAATGATTTTAATTTCAAGTACATGGCAGAGCTGACTTAAATCAATGAGACAAGAATTAAATGCTTATAAATATGCTTTTCATGGGTTTGCAGATCATAAGTTTGATGGATAAAACTGAATGAGCTACATAGATAGCTTTCATGGTCACTTGAGGATCTCTGTTAAAAAATGTTTGAAAGTAAACTGTCAGTTCTAACCCATGTTAGCTTTATACTTCTGTTTTAGAACCATTTGTGCAATGGGATTTTGATGGCTGTCAAGCAACAGTACAGTTAGACTGTATAGGAACAAAAATGTCTTTACACTCTCACATTTTACTGTGAATTTCTATAATCCCAAATAGTTTTGTGTCTATGACACCAGAACTTGGCAACTAGAATTTAATTTCAGAATGTTTGCTTTTATGTTGTGATTTGTTAAATTTTTTTGTTGCACTTTTTTGTTTGTTTTGGCCTTGTATTTTGTTGAAGAGATGATGCAGTGTAAAGAGCTTCTCACTTGTACTTAGCTGAGCTAGGAGTAGATGTCTGGTCTGAAGCTGATGCAGCTTTTTGCCTGTCTAGAATACTATGGAAGTTTTGTAACCCATTCAGTTATTTTTTTGACTCTTCAGTCTTTGACAATATCTTATATTACATCATTTATATTCTATTCTCTGTTTTTCATGTTTAAAAAAATGAAATATCTGCTGAATTGAAAAAGTTTTTAATTTGCATGTGTATATAAGCAGAATATGAATTCAGTGTTACTCCTGAATATTAAAGAAACATCTAGTAAATCTGGTGCAGTAGGTTAGCTTTTTAATCATTGGAATGTTTAGTAAACTATACTTCATATGTGGCTTTACAGTCTTAGATGACTTCCCTTCTTGCTCTCCTTGCCTCCCCACCCCAATACATGGAATACAGGATTATGTAGCTGATCTTTGCTGGGGGCATGTACAGTGCATTCATGGATTGATTCCTGAGTAGCAGTTACACAGCACTCAGTTAGATTACAGTTATCTAGGTTTTGTTTTCCTTTTAAAAATAAAACAACACTCAAAACTCCAAATAACCCCCAACACACCCCATCTCCAACCAAAAGCCCAGCAAAATTTCTCCCCCAACACTCCCATCCCCTTCCAGCTTATTTGTTAACTTCATGTGATGTGAATAATTGTTATTGGCAATAAACCTAACCAGTGCCTTAACTTGGATGCTTTTATGTAAGACTACAAGGAATAATCTTTGAAGTGCTAAGTAATCAGAATGTATTTTCTGTAACAGCAGAATCTTCATGGTTGCTTAGTGTGAGCTAGGTTGTTTTGGCTTGGCTTATGGGTTTTTTTGCCTTTACATTAGAGAATGATTGTTTTACTTAAGTAATTATGGGGCCTATTTGTTTACTTCTTTTATTCCTAGTTATCTTTTTTCAGTTACATGTGGATTTGTAGTTATGCTCTAAACTTTTAATACATAAGTTAGATAAGTGGAACTGATGAATTTAAAATCTCAAATTTTTTTTTTTTTTAGAATGCTAACTTAAGTACAGGTTAAACTATTTGGTGTTCTATTAAAAACAAAATCTTCCAGTGTACATTAGAGCATATAAGACTTAGGAAAAGCAATTAGTAAAACAAAATAGCCATGTAAGAAAATGGAATCAGTGTAAACACAACATGTCTTTGTAGTTTGAGGTAGCTATAAGTGCTAGAAATCTATTTCTGTTGGTAGTAAAGTTAAGCTACATTTAGGCCATGTACAATCTCTTCACAACATGCAATGTTTTTTCCCCTTTTTGCAAGTACTTCCATCAGGAAGTGCACAGGTAATATTTCTGCTTTTCGTAGAGCCCTTGAAAAAGCCACAGTGGTACAGAGCACTGTATTTAAAAAGCAGGAATTGCATGGGCAGAGGAGGTGGATGTGTCTGTACAGACACATGCGTTTGATTCTAATTGAGTGCAGAGCTCTTTATGCTGCTGATGTATTAGCAACTACTCTTTGTTTATTACCATTTGTATTGTGCTAAGGAGGCCCTGGAGTTATGAACCCTTTTATACACAATACCCCTCAATCTGACTGATTTCTAAAAATCTTAGTTTCTTCAGAGCCAATGATGTGGGTGTCTGAGCTCGTGTCTTTGTCCTTTTGATCAAATATATTGTTAAGATACGTTGTGTTTTTGTAATTGACTTGAACAGAATGTGGATGGTGTGGCTAGGAGTCATAGTATGTAAGTTACCTTACTGTGCTACAGGATAACAAATATAAGATAGAAAAGCTCTGAATTCCTGATAGGAAAATGTTGTTTTTTTAAAGCATGGTTTTCTTAAAATCCTCTATCACTATTAATATTTTACTTTAATTATTCATTATTATTATTCATTTATATTCATTTTAGTCAATTCATGCTTTCCTCTTTTTGATAGTGATTTTTTTAATCAGTCCTTTGTTTCCAGAAATAGCTCAGTAGTAGTTTGGACCATTGAGAAATGTCTGTAGAAGCATTAATTTCTTAATACATACAGGATAGTTGTTGACATGAAAATGCCACAGCTACATCTCAATTAGTGTTTCTCTCCTAATCTGCATTAAATGATCTCTCTTCCCCACCTAGTTACTCTAAGAATTTTGTGGAGTGGAACTTCTGTCTTCTCCATCTGCTTTTTGCATAATTGGGATGTTTTGTGAGTAGTTTGGGAAAATATTAGGAAGAAATAAGCTAAAAATAAATCAATCTTTTACAAACATAGAATGCTAAACAATCAGTTCAGATGTAATACAGTCTACTCCATGAAGCTTGAATATTTGGCTCGATGCATGTTTTTGAGTAGTGAAAACATTCCCATTTTTTGAGTTGTTTTAAAACCAGGTGAGTTCCTGCATTTGTGGCACTTTAGACTGTAACGGCCACAGCAAACTACAGATTTTGGTTTGCTAAGTGCCCTTGCTGTTCAGGAGATACCAGTTGTTTGTTGCCTTCTTACAAGATAGGCATTCCATTTCCTACCAAAGGTAGGAAGAATAAATGCATTTAAGACCTAAAGTGATGTTGTGCTATTGAGTTTATGAAGCAGCTTCTCATAGATATTATGACACTTTAAGTCACTATTTGTCCCTAAAGGCTCTTGGTTTTGTAGATTTGATTTATTTTTCTTTCGTGTTTTATCACCCCTACATTTTTAATTTGTGCTCAACACATGAATGAATCTGCAGACAATTTCTCATGTTGCCATGGCCAACGTCACAGAAGAAAATGTTTGCAAGACACACAGCTCTGCATTGGTCAGTGTTTGTGCTCAGAGGGAATGTGCTCTCCAGCCCCACTATTTTTAGTACACACTTACGGTTATTAGCAGTAAGTTTTGTTAACCACCCTGCCCTGCCAGAGGTTGAGATACTGTAGAATTTGGGATAAATTCAGTCATCTTCTTTTAGGTTAATGTTTTCCTCTTATCCAATGGCTGATTAATGCGGTATGTGGTGGTTCTGATAAAATCAATTTAGGGAGGGCCTTTTCTTCTCCTGTGCCCCAGCATGCACATTGTTTCAGCCTTCTGGGCTGCTGTGTTTCCAGGTAGAGGAAAACATAGTATTCCTTTGCAGGAGTTTTTATGCCAGTTAAACTATTCCTGGACTTTTTTTTTTTTCCCTAGATGGTATTAAACTAGGTCTTACTGAGTGTGAAGATTTAACTTAATCTGTTACTGCTCTGTATGTGAGTTTAGACTAAATGTGAAATTATTGGAAATGTTTCAGAAATGTCACATCTTTTCTTACAACCCTCTGTTAGTGTTTCAGAGTTAATCTGAGTTAATGCTAGGATGATGTTCCCTGATTGCATTTATAATCATGCTGTATATACAGATTGCAACCTTAGCAATGTAACACTTAAAATAATGACATAACAGCTCACTATGATTATTTTGCATAAGAAAATGACACCTGATCCATGGTTACCAGAACTGTTTCAGGTTGATTTCAATATTTCAGCTTTACTTTTGGTTTATGACTGAGAACTTGTTTGCTGGTACATATTCGATATGTTGAATCACATTAGTGTCCTGCTTTTGTCTGAATATACTTTACTTTTTTAAAAAAATTGAAGAAAATAAACTTTAAAAAGAAAATAAAAGGTTAGCATGTTTTAATTTAGAAAATAATAATACAAATATTTCTAATATGTATCTTAGGCATTATGACCATAAAATATATATACCTTTGTAAATAATAGGAATCCATGCCTTTTGGTCTTTGTGTTCCCAGTTTTGTGTATACTTAAACTGGGATTCTCTGGCAGCTGTGCACCTGCCTGCTGTTTTAAGATTACATATTACTGTGCTGAACAAGAGCAACATGCAGTAGTCATTGTGGTGTCAGTCTTTTATCCATTGTTTTTCTGACACTCTGCAGCTGTTCAGTTTTGTGAACATAGGTTTTGTGTTTTGTAGAGAGCAGAGTTTGCAAATGCTTTCGCAATCATTGGTCTCCCTCTAGTGGGAAGAGAGAACTTTGGAACTGATTTCTTTAATGTGACAGTGGTGACAAGTCTTACTCCTGTGGCAGTAGTTTCCGTGTGTTTAACTTGAGTCAGAAGCAACAGATTTGCAGATTACCTGTTTGATCTTTGATCCTGTGAACATTTGAATAGTGTTTCTGTTATGACTTTGGCATAACTTGAGGCAGAAGTGCATTTACTGACTTGATAAACTTGTTTGTTCATGCTTTTTGAAAGTTTACGATTTAACTTTTAAAAAGTGGACTTATTCATCTATCTGATGGGGGCTTTTAATAGGACATCCATCTAAATTCACATTCTGCTGAGAGGTTCTACCTGCACAGTAGCTTTATTCATTGGAGAGTTTTATTCAAATATCAGGGATTCATTTAAATTGGCTTTTGATGCCATTTTATGAGGAGAGTTTCTCTGCTTAATGAAAAAATGTGGTTGTGCAGTGTGATGTGTCAGCAGTACAAGTGCCCAGTTCAGCCTGGAAGTAAATGAATCAAGTGGGTTTTAGTGTCTCTTTAAACCAGGGTATGTTGAGACTCTTCATGTGTGCTGCATGTCTGAAAATCTGATGATCAGGAGGATGTATGTTTTAGAAAGAAAACCAGCCAGAAAAAAAAAAAAATCAAATAATGGCAAGCCACCCAAAAAGCAGAAACCTGAACAGCCAAAAAACTGCCTCCCCAACCCAAAAAGCAGACCTGCCCCCAGTTTCATGTAAGCTAATATACAAATTAAACACTCAGAATTGCTCAGGTTGGCACCAGCAATTATAGCACCCTTGGGTACTATAAACATCCTGTGAAGAGAAAACTCTGTTTTATGGTTATAGTGACTGTTCTGTGTATGAATAATTCTTAAACTGGGTAATTGAAAAGTATTTCACTGGATGATTAAACAGATTCATTTGAGTCATTCTGCACTTCGGATTGTGTATTCATGAAAATGACTTTGCAAAATCAATAGCTTATAGTGAAATTGTAACATGTTTTAAGAAACTGACATTCTGACATGTAAGTATGTGCTGCAAAATCACTGTATGTAAATGCTTCATCTGCCTTCTGCATAAACTTGCATGTTTGTAGTCTTCATGACAGTAATTGAGTGACTGATGTTACTTAGATGAACTCGTACAGCGTTAGGCCTTAGTTTTGATCTGTTTAACCACAGTTAAAGTACAACCACTGTGATATCTTGAATTTTGGGAATACAGAGACTTCAGTGTTTTTTACAGCAGTATTTCTATTGCAAATCATAGTCACAAGGATAAGAGCTTAATAGCATTGAGTTTATTTGGAATTGGTTTGCTGTTTTACTTAACTCTTAATTTTTATTTTAGAAAGGAAAAATTACAATTTGATGTTTCCTTTCAGAACTTTTGAGCCCTGTGTTATGAGCACTCAGATTTTGCAGTGGCTGCAGTGGTGCTGTGTTGTGTTCATCATTTCTCCTTAGAGGGCCTTTAAACAGAGTATGATGTCAGCCAAGTGTTTTACACAATTCCGTTGGAGCTGCTGTGATGTCAATGGGATGAACAAAAGGCTCCTGCAGATAATTCCTTAAGAACCTCTAAACTCTCTGTAGGGTATGAAGTATAATGGTTCCCCTGACATTAAATTATGTCCAGATAAACCAGTCCAACTCAAAGGTGCTGCTGCTGTGGTGTTCTTTATTTTTTATTATTTAAATAAATTGCCTTGTATTTACTGATTTGACCTCTTCAGTTTCAGACCTGCATAGCTCATTTTTAGCCTTTCATTCTTCTTCATTATGGTGTATAAATTCTCCAAAAAGTAAAATAAAGACTGCGTATACTATCTGTTAATCAAAGGCAAATGCTTTAGGTGTGGAGTGACTTGGAAAAGGTGGGTAGGGAGTTTTACACGTTAGAACAAGGGAAGATGAAGCATAAGAATCCATGGTGGCCATTGCCATACTGCAAGATGTCATGTCTGGAAATAGTCTCAGGTTGTATTATGCAAATAATATATTTTATCTGCTGGATCTCACTCTGCCTTAAGTATGTTTGAAAAATGTGTGTGTTGATTCATGGGACGGGATGTCTGTACCGTTTTGCTTCCATTAACCAGACTGTACTCTGATGTGTTTTACTGCTGTTGCAAAAATCCATTAGAAGTAAGAAATAGGTAGGGAAGTCACGTTCTGCTTTGTTGTTGAGCAGACAGGTTTTTACCATAGTTTTCTCTTATAAACATGAGAATCTAGAAACTTTCTGACTATTCTGTTCTCAAATGGAAGATTATTAGTCCTTTTGCAGCAGAAGTTTATTTATTAAATGGATTTTAAACATGTTTCCAGGAAGAGTGATCTTCCTATATCCTTTAGACAGATCTTATAATAGCTTTATGAGGGTTCAGTCAGTGTGTTTATGATTAGGTACCACAAACCTAAGGCAACTGATCTGTAATTCAGAACTTTTTCATCTAAAAGCTCTCTTCTTTTGGCAGCTGTTAACAGTGCATTGTAAACAAATCAAGTCATTCATAATGTCAGGTGTTTCATGGCATTGCAATAAAATTATTTTCAAAGTGATCAGTCTTAAAACTTTGCCATTTCAGTAGAGCAGTAAAGATTCTGGTGCCCCCAAAATCTTGTTCATTACCTGAAGGTCCATCAGAATTTTCAGTGTGGAATTTTGGTTCTGGGGATAGTCACTTGACAACGACATTGAATTTTCTTTGTTTCATTTTACTAGTGAGACACCTAGTACTTATACGAATTTCTGTTTTGAGAGCTTTTTGGTTTGCAGCAGTAAAGCTGACTTAAGTAATTTCTGACTGCTTACTCTGACCCTTGTGGGGGAGTTTGCTTCCCCCCTCCACCCTTATGGCTGTTCAGCTCTAGGGAGGGAGTGTGGGGGGAGCTGCATTTGTAACTGGTTTAAAAATGCAATCCAAAGTAAAAAAAAACCTTAAAATTGTTGGCTGTTCTTAAACCAATTCCTTAAAATGATCCTTTGGCTGTGCTTTTTTTTTTTCCTTGCCTGTTAAAAAAGTGGAAGAAAATTTACAGATGTACCACATAAGATAAATGCATTTAAACAATGATTACAGAAAGTAGTTATCTTTTTTTTGTAATAGAGGTTGTACCTTTAGTTGATGTGTTTATTATTCTTCCCCTTTAGACTCTTTCTAAACCCAGTTGACTTTTACCTGTAAAATAGTCTAGGAACACTCGTTTTAAGTTTTACAGGCTCTGAAACTGCTGTAAGCAGTGTATGGGACTAGGTTTGCTGCATCTAAATTGAATTGCTAAGAATTCTGTAAAATAACAAGTCGTCTCTAAAAATTAATCCTTTTTTTTTCTTTCAAAACTGTAGGCTTTAGTTGTATCTAAACAGGTTTATTAGGTGAGAATCTGTTAATTATGGAACTTTTACATTTTAGTACCATGTCCCTTTAGAATAACTGGCAAAGCAGCATCAATTGTAATGCTGTTTGTGGAGTGAATTTTTTTCAGGCTATTAATTCCTTTTAATATATGTTACCTTTGGCAGCCTGTTTGAACTGTTTGTACAGTTTGTATATACAATGTATCAGATTAAATTCTTTTGAAGGCACTTGGGTTACAGCAGTTACAGTCATACCAAAGTGGTGTTTAGAGAAAACACAGATATGCATTGAAATAGACTTTTTACTATACTAGGCTTTCAAAACAGGGGCAAGTAATTAGTCTCCACTGCACTAGGGGAGGACAAGCAGTTATAAAGTGTGTTGTTGCTGCTGGTTATATAGCAAGTTTTGTTGGAATACTGACTTTAATTAAAATATCCTGCCCTCATTACACCAAATGTGTATATTTTTGGTTGCAGGAAACGGATAGCTCTTCAAAAATAAAGACCTTAAGAAAATTGTGGGTCATGTTCTCCAATGCTGCTGTTTTAAAAGGATGGTACATTCATGATCCCTTGAAATTCTTTAATATATTAAGGCATAATAAAGCCATTTAGAGTTTAAATAGTTGTAATATGTTAATCCTTTTATATAGCATATGTAACAACAATAAGAGTCTGCTTTACATGCTGGTTTAGTGTATAGGAAGTGATTGAGTCATCAGTTACATTTGCACCCCTCACAATTCACCCCGCTTTCCCCCCCCCCCCCAAAATCATAATGCCCAAACTTCTGTTTAGTTGCTTGTAAAAGCAGGGCTTAATTATACTTGTGAACAGTGTATTTTGACAATTAATGAGTAAAACCAGTCCTCATTATATTTTATTGTACTTAAAACATTGTTAGTTAGGTTGGAATTTGACCAGTAGGGGTTCTTCGTAAACTCTGGCTGATGTGTTTCTCTTGATGTAACAGTACAGTCTTGTTGTTTCAGGGCATTAAGCTTTATTTAAAAATGAGTAGATGAAATAGTGCTTTAATCTTCCAAATGTTGAGCAGAAAGACAACTTGTACCTTAGTGTCTGCACAAACAAATTATGCTGTAGTCAGGTATGTTGGTCAGTCTGTCTTGACCTTGTTTATAGCTTGATTCATATCACTCTCATAGTTGATACTAAGCTGAGCTTTATTTATTGAGCTTTGATATCAGAAAGAGTGGTGTATTATCTTGGTGCATTCTTTTCTCTAGAAAGCAGTATTATATTAAAAATAACGATTTTCTATGTTATTTAAGATGGCCTGACTTTAAATAGCCATTTTGCTGTGGTGGAGATGACATTTAGCTGTCCACTGCCTTAGAACAGTATTGGATAATGACTGTGGTGCTCAAAAGTGGCTTCCCATCTTGTATTTGTCAGTTTTCTGACAAAGTAATCTGGTTTGGGTATTGTCATCATACTCTGCCTCAGCTTCCAATATCCAAGATATAAATCCCACAATTGTTGAATGAGCTCTGAGACCTTCTACATGTTCTAGCTAGGAGAATGTAGTGTAGCAACCAGCTTTAAATAAGGAGTTCTGGGGGTTTTTTTGGTGGGTTTTTTTTTTTTTTTTTTTGGGGTTTTTTTTTTTTGCTTTTTTGTTTGTTTTGTTTTTTCTTCCCCTCTTGCCTATAGTTTTCTGTCTCGTGGCTTGCTGGAGTGGTGTAGCAATCTGGAAAAATGCAAACTCTCCTTTTCAAATGAAAACAAAGAGAAGTAGATGTTATTTATTTTCTAAGCTAGACAGTCACAGGTTAGTTTGCAGAAAGGAAATAGGCAGAAGATATGAAATACAGCTTTGTTTGTCCTGTACTCTGAAGTCTTTGGTAGTCTCTGTGTAACTGAATGCTTGTGCCAAAATAAACTCCATAGTGACCCTTTATTAATATATTAACCGTGCATAGAAAGTTAAATATGTTTTTATATATGAAATATGGATATTCCATATATATATATACTTATATATACTTAAATAAGCTTGTCATACATTTTTAGGAAGAGAAAAAATCTAATGACCATATTTTGGCATTAATTCAAATAGCATGTTATACTGCTGAAAAATCACATTGTTAACTGATGTTTACTTGAAATTTTTTTTAAAGAATAATATTCAAGCATCAGAAGCTCTTAAAAGTGAAAATGATGATTTGAAGAAGAAGCATGATGAGGCTGCCTCAAAAGTTCTCCAGCTTGAAGAAGATATCGTGGCTGTTACTCAAAAAGCCATTGCAAAAGAAACTGAGCTAGACAGGTATTTAGTCTTTTTGTTCCTTACTTTCCTGATTGTACTGTTTCTTTCCATAGGCGTTTTTTAAACTAGCAATTTTTGATATATGCATTGATTTTTCTGTATTAATGGTTCTGTACTCTTAATTTGTCACTATTTTAGTCTGAAGGACAAACTGAAGAAAGTGATGCTTGAGAAGGAGCAACTTGAATGTGTGTTAAAGACAGAAAAGGATGAAAAAGAACTTTATAAGGTAACTTTATGGCTTGTACCTGTATACAATGGAATGAAGTGGTTTGAAATAAAGGTAATAATGTTTTATGGAGAAGTCTAATAAATTGAATTTTTTAAGGAAAAAAGGAAATGGCTAACTTCTATGAACAGATCTGTAAGATAGTTGTAGGTGTTCTCGTATAAAAATGAACGAGGAAAATATCTGAATTCATCCCATGATATAAAAAGGTTTCTCAGAAGGAGAATGGATCACCAACTTGTAAAAGCACAGACATAACAAAAAAGTAATGGATGCTAGTGAGAAAATTCTTTGGTTGCACGGTGCATCACCCAGGTCATCTTAAGACACTTTTTCCTAAGTAAAATATTTTTAGTTTGGTTAAATTCTCTCTCTAGACTTTGTCTTCTAGATGCCTATTCTTGAGTCTTGTGCATAACTCTGAGAAGCTTTAGGTAGGGGTCTGTATTGCATTGATTTTTTTACTAGCATAGCTCATGTGTTTTGCTGTTATTGAGAGATAACCATATATAAAATAAAATATAGTCCCCTTTAATTAAAAAGAGTTTTATATGCTAAAATAATGAAATCCTTAGGTTGTATGAAATTAATCAAGGATATTTAAAAGCTTATTTCTGTTCATAGGCAAATGTCATTTTGTGACAGGCAGTATTAGACATACAGGAGAAGTCATATAATCTCAAAACACCTTTTACAAGCACAGAATCCCTTTGTAAGTAAGCAACATGAATCTTCTAGTCTAAGAGGAGAACATGTGAGTGCAGCAGCTATCCTTTATTAGGCATAATGCAATAGATTTGAAGGCATCTTCAAACAGCCCTAGAGTTGTTAAAAGTAGTTTTCTGTTTTTGGAAATGAATATTGCTGTTATAGCCCTGTTTGCTTAAATGACTCTGGGCAGATACTACTGGAAGTTTAATTTCTCTTTAGTTTTCTTCAAGACATTTCTCTTTTGCTTGCCCTTAGTTGTCCAGCATTTGTGAAGAGAGGAATGAATCCTGAATAGCTTAATCTGATGTGGAGAGAAATTAGGTCTTAAGTTCTACCTGCAGAGTGGAGCTGTTGTTAGATGATGAAGCAGAAAGAATTCCAGCCAGAAAGTTCGAGCTTGAGGGCAATGATATTATCAAATGTTTGATTTTTCTCCTTACCTGTTCTGTTCTGCCTCAGAGATAAGTTACAGCTTAGTGAGTGCTTAAATGGACAGGTGAACAGTAGTTCTCCTAACGTGGAAGAAGTTTGACATGTTTTAGCATCATTACAGATACACTTGAAGAATACAGAAATAGAAAACACCAAACTAGTAAAAGAAATCCAGACGTTTAAGAATTTGGATGCAAACAAAGAAAACATGATATCGTATTATAAAGAGGAGGTTGGCAGATTACAGCTATGTATAGCTGAAAAAGAAAATATGAAGAAAGCTTTTTTGCTCTCCTCATCAAACAAGGTAAGCATTGCTAATATAATTGGCCTGATTTAAATAAACATATCTAAGGTTGTATGTGCTTGACAAGAGAAATGAAGATGTGGAAGATATCAGCAGGGTATAGGCTAAGAGGCAGGAGGATTATGGTGCTCTTAGTAGTTGCAGAAAATGATCAAAAGACTAAATTCTGGTTTAGTTTTGCACCTTCTGAGCTTGTTGAGGTCTTTCAAGTCATGAACCGTGAGATTAACTATGTGTAAAAAAGTAATTTGTGAGTTCAGTAAAAGTGCATCAGTAAAAGTGATGCACTCCTGAGTTGCTTTCAGCTGCATGAAAAAGGAAGAGGTTGAGGGGAAAAGTTCATAATGTAGCTGTGTTGAAGCTGCAGAGGGTGATGTAGAGAAGGAAACATGGGAAGATACGTTGAAGGACTTGTTAGGTGAATGCGCTGTCAAGATGCAGTGATGTAAAATCTGAAAGTATGAGATACCATATAAAGAGAGTGAATTGACTGAGAACTCAGCAGTAAGAGTGACAGTAGGATTTCTAAGGAAGAGGCGACTTTTGGTACGCCGTGTTGTAGCATCGTGGTTACCAAGCAGTGTGGCATAATATGAGAGTGAAATTGCTGAAGAACTGGTATCTATACTGTCCACGATCCAGGTGGGATTACTTCTGACTAGTTCTAGTCTGGGGATAGATGTATGGGGTTTGTGCAGGTTTTGGTAGTAGGGGGGCTACAGAGGTGGCTTCTGTGAGAAGCTGCTAGAAGCTTTCCCTATGTCTGACAGAGCCAATGCCAGTTGGCTCCAAAATGGTCCCAGCCCTGGCCAAGGCTGACTCCGTCAGTGGCTGTGGTAGTGCCTCTGGAGAAACAGATTTAAGAAGAGTGAGTGGGGGAAGGTGTAAACTGTGTAAGAGCAGTTGCTGCTGGAGAGAGGAGTGAGAACTCTGCAGATATCAGGGTCAGTGAAGGAGAGGAAAAGGGTGTTCCAAATGCTGGAGCAGAGATTCTTCTGCAGCCCATGGTGAAGACCCTGGTGAGGCAGGCTGGTCCCCTGCAGCCCATGGATGCTAATAGTGGAACAGATATTCACCTGCAGCCCATGGAGGACCCCATGTGGTGGAGAAGGTGGAAATGTCTGATGGAGGCTGTGGACTACCCTGTGGGAAGTTCATGCTGGAGGAGTCTTACTGACAGGATATGCCACCCTGCAGGGAACCCACGTTGGAGAAGTTCATGAAGATCTGCAGCCTGTGGGAAGGACTCACTTTGGAGAAGTTTGTAGAGGAGTGTCTCCCATGGGAGGGACCTCACACTGGAGCAGGGGAAGAGTGTGAGGAGTCTTCCCCTGAGAAGAACAGAGTGGCAGACTCAATGCGTGATGAACTGACAGCAGCCCTCATTCCCTGACTACCTGTGCTGCTGAAGGGGAGGAGATAGAGAAATCAGGAGTGAAGTTAAGCCTAGGAAGATGGGAGGGGGTGAAGGTGTTTTAAGACTGGATTTATTTCTCATTATTCTACTGTGATTTGATTGGTAATAAATTAATTTCCCCAAGTCAAGTCTGTTCTGCCTATGACAGTAATTGGTGTGTGATCTCTCCCTGTCCTTATCTCAACTCAATGAGCTTTTAGCTACTTCCTCCCCCATGTCTGGCTGAGGAGGGCGATGATAGAGCGACTTTGGTGGACACTTAGTGTCCACCCAGGGTAAACCCACAATAGAATAACCATTAGGTGTTTGTTCCTGATGGTACATCTGCCTGTTTCATTTCATTCAAAAGGATGGGAGTTTCTGTGCTCTGAGATTGTTCTGTCCTCTTATGTACAGTGTGATAGGCAATAATGGAATGGACTAGGACTTTCGCTTCAGATGTGTGCCAGCTAGAGATTCAGTTTAGACACAGCTTTATACATGAAGCTGGCATGGAGAAGTCAGATTATGCAGACACCTTTATGTTGTGTATCTTGCCAATCTTCTCACAGAAAAAGCATTTTGGATCTCAATAGAAATTGTGTTAGAGTAATATTAGTTATGAATGTCAAATTTACGTGGAAAAGTAGTGCTGTTGAACAGAAATAGCAAGAGGATAAAAAGGACATGCTATCTTGCTTTAAGTTACAGCTTATTTTAGTCTGTTGTCTGCAGTTTTGTTTTTGAATGTGTTAACCTACTACTGTATTTTATTTTGAAGTAAAAACGTGTAGGGGGTGGGTATGTGTCAGTACTGAAGCAACCAAACATTTATGCCATTTATTAATCATGAAGTACTTGTGATGTTTCTGATGGGATCATTAATACTTTTGTCTGACACTGAAACCACAGATATTTACTGAAGTATGTAACCAATGCATCATGTGCTGTAAAAGTAGTTAAGAGACAGGACTGTAGGGCATTTACTAGCCCATCCATCTTCATAAATGTTTACAAAATGCATTAGTGTTCTCTGGACTTGCTAAGTGATTCTTGAAAAATGAACAAATAATGGATTAGAGATAGCTGAATTTATGTGTAAACTCAAGAATATGAGATGGTTATGCCATCAGGAAGCCCAGAGGCTGTGAGTACCTTATGTAGTAGCTTTTGATTAATTGTTTTTTAAACTTTTAAATTTATATTTTGTAATCCTGCCCTTCTCTGAGGAATGATAGTAGTTCAGCTTGGTCAGTTGGCTCTTGGGCTGCTCCATGGAGCTTCAGCAGCGCTTAGTGCTTCATGCTGCAGCTTGCTCTTCATTACTTTTTGTTCTCTGTTCCTTCTGAAAAGCTTGTTGTGCAAGATCTTGGGAAATGAAGCTGTGAGAAGAACATCCCAAAGCTGCTTTACAGCGTCTTACATCAACCTGTTGTAGGCATTGTAAGACCTCTTATTCTGTTGTTACCAGCAGAGTTGTTGCTGTGGAATGAACTTTGGTTTTGAAGCTGCAGTTCTATGGTGGTAAGAACAGAGATGTTCTGGAAAACAGGAAGACTTTTCTTGGTGTATGTTTAGAACTAAAGCTGAAAATCCAACAAAAATTCAGGATAGATAATATTTAAATTTGTCTTTACTTCATCGTGAAATATGTTCGCACAGCGTTGGTAGCAAAGAAGGCAAATGGGGGAAATGGTGTACTGTGTACTGTGTGTTATGTGTACTGACTTCTTGATTTAGTGGTTTTGCTAAAGGCACCAAGATTTTTCTTTCAGGTACTTCTAATCCCTGTACCAACCTGTATGTAAGCTTTGACTTAAAAAATGATGAATTTTCTTCCATCTCTTCTCTTTCCTAGGAGGATGCAAGTGTTTTAAAAGAACAGCTTCGGAAAGCCGAAGATCAGATTCAGGCTAGCAAACAAGAAGCTGTTTTAATGTCAAAAGAGCTGAGTGATGCAGTAAATGTGCGAGATAAGACGATGGCAGATCTTCACAGTGCACGTCTGGAAAATGAAAAATTTAAAAAGCAACTTGCTGAAGCTTTAGCTGAACTTAAAAAAATCACAACTTTGAAAAATGAACAGGTAAATTGCCAGTATTTAGTACTGAAGTGTATCTGTACTTATAAACCTGTCAGAGCTAGCTTTGGTGGAGTTGGGGGATGAAATATGTTTCTGGATGATTAGTACAAAGGATTATCAAATTCACTTTTGGCATTCAAAATACTGCCTTAAGTCAAATGTATGTTAGCTGATTTGGAAGGTAGGTAAGAAAGGTGTCTGGTACTTCACACATTGACATCTCCCCATGTTATTTTCACAGAATAATGCAGTGTGTTATTTTGAATCCTCTCCCTGTCAATCCTATTATGTGAGCCACAGTAGCATTAAAAATTCATTCATATAAGAAAAGTGATTGGTAGAAGTTGGGTTGTTTTATAATTTTCTTTCCTCATTGATGGATTCTCTCTTAATTCTTAGGAGTCCTTCCAATATTTGTGGTCAAAGCTAATTTACTTTAGTATTTATAAGTATAAAAATGTTAATATAATGGAAACTGTCTTGACCTTCTAGTCTTGGATAAAAACCTAGTGAGCTAATATAAGTTTCATCATTTTGACTTAAGTGGATCTTCTGTGACTGCAACTGTATTGGATTAATTTGCTGCTAGGACTTGTGTAATGATGTAACTGTTGGAGAAAAAATATTGAGCAGTAATTAAAATGGTGCTGTAAATACAAAGTGAATAGTACAGCCCTCAAAAGAACTATTATATTTGTTATATCAGAGAATTACATGTTTCTTGCCTAAAAATGTCTGTTGTATAATACGTATTTTGAAATCCATGCTGAAAAAAGTAGCAGACCATCTGAATGACTCAAGTTACCAGAAAGTATCCAGATATGGCATATATCCAGTCGGCAAATGTGTTTTGCTTGGCTTGTATATCAGTGTTATGGCTGAACTGAACCACTGCCAGTAGAAACAGAGTGAGTGTGATGGAATACAGTCGTGGACTATCCATTTTTGCCCTGTGGCTATACTTGTCTATAAGATGCTAGAGCACCTTCTGGAAGGTGTTCAGGCTTTTGGTATACATTCAGACTTCTGATATATATTAATCACCCCACAGAATAAGAATCCCCTTTACCTGCCTCTTGTATTATACCAATGCCTATTTTCTCCCTCAATGTGTCCTGCTTGCAATGAAGTTCATCACAGATGCTGCCTCTTTTTGTGCTCTACTACTTGCTCTATTCCTTTTCTTCCCACAAATAGGAACTTCGGTACTTACACGGAGTATTGTGCTTTCTTTCATTGAAAAAATGGTTTTTGGGAAATAGTGCTGTTTGAACAAAAGGGAGAATAGTTTCTTTTTTTTTTCCAAGGAAACTTCTAACACAGTGGAGCAGGAACTGCGCAGAGAAGTTGAAGATCTGAAGCTTCGTCTACAAATGGCTGCTGATCATTACAAGGAAAAATTCAAAGAATGTCAAAAACTTCAAAAGCAAGTAAACAAGTTTACAGAACAAGCAGTAAGTAGAACAGGAGAAATTGCACTTACTTTTTTGGTAACATAACAATTAAATTTCCTTCTGCAAAAACTAGTGCTTTTAAAAAGGATTAAAATGTAGTAAGCAATGACTCTTTAATTTACCATTTTCTTCTATAAAGCGAAATTACTTCTGTGATTCTTTTTAGATAGTTGTCAAAACTGAGCATAAGAGTTATAGTAGCTGGTGGATGTAGAAAGCTAAGAACTTGTAAGCATTACATTGTTTGAGGAAGAATTTGAAACTGAAGCTGGGAAAACCCATAATTACTACCTCTGTCCACTACCACCAGAAAAAGAAAAGAAACCAGCTAAAAAACCCAACCTCAGAAGTGGGGGAAATGGAGAACTTGAAGGAGGATTTAAAAGCAAAGTGGGGAGGAAGTTTCCACAACACAGTATATAGTTGTTTTCCATATGTATTTTCTATTCTTTTCACTCTTCTGAGATTTGTTTCATAAATAAATGAGCCTTTTGCAGTGATGATGTGAGTCTCAGGCCACCTAATAGAGAACCTGTTAGCCAGTTTCAAACAGATTTGAGAGCAGAGTTCTTCAGAATTTTGTAAAAATAGAGTTGGAGAGGAGCTCAGACAGACAAAAAAAAAGGCCTATGAACAATGGAAATACGTGCAAATGCGAATTCTTAAGAAAACCAGACTTAAGTATTTCTCTTAGCCACAAAACAAAGTTTTATTACCTAGTTACCTAGCTTTGATCCACATATTGCTTAAAAAAGTCATCTTCTCATCCAGAAGGTCAACGGTGAATGAGGTGTCATATCGGAACATCAGTGACTTTTCCTTAAAAATCTTCCATGTCTTTGGCAATGTTGTACACCTTATAGCAAACACCAGATTCCACTGGTCCAGCACTCATTCCTGATACAGACTCCATTTTTCTAATGGAATATTAGATTTAAGTTGATGGACTTAAGTGTAACAAATCCTCTAGAAAATGAGATTTTTGTAATCATTTACTTAGAAGTTTCTGTTTCTAGGGAAAAAGAACTTTTATCAAGTAAGATGCTAAATATCATAGTGTGAGGCAATTTCACTGTTAGTAGAGTTAAATGTTTTTGCATATTTATTATTAACTCCTGTTTTTATGAGCAGTTTCCTCTAGTCCAATTCTAGAGCAAATGATAGTGAAAGATAGAACATTAATTTATGCTTTGGCTTTCATTTAATTAAATATCAACCCAAAATTTTTTTTCACAAAGAAAACTGCAGGGCATCCACAGAAACAGACAGATGCATCTAACATTGAGACAGCTACTGCCGTTGTTACAGACAAAAAGTTGTCTGCGTCTCCAGGTATCAATAGCTTAACTTCTATCTATTTTTATCAGCCTGAAAGTGTTTATGTGAAGTAGTCACTAATAGCATTTATAGTATGAAATAGGTGGACTTGTTCTGTTTGAGTTACAGTAATAGTTAAAAATGTGAAGATTGATCTAAAAATCATGTCTTCTATCAAGTGGTAGCATCCATAAATAAGTACATGTATCGTTTCAAAACAATTCAGTTGATATTTATTCATGTCAGTAGGACTGAACTCTTGAATTTCCATGTGATAGTTAACACAAAGCCGTTTTGCCAAGCTAATAAACAATTAATTAAAACAAAATCCTCCCCAAATTTTTCAATTGTGTACAATATCATAGTGTTGTTGTGACTAGCCACTGTAGCTTTCTGCTGTAAAATCAAATCCACTGGAAAGCATTGATTATGTGATGGCAAGGTCAAGTCTACGGATTGTTTTATTGATGTATAGGCAATCATAGTTTATTATAAAATGTTTAATTAAGTTATTTTTCCTGGGAGGGTGGCAAGGCACTGGCAGAGGTTGCCCAGAGCAGTTGTGGGTGCCCTCTCGCTGTGGTTTCTGAGATGAGGTTGGGTGGGGCTCTGAGCAACCTGGTGTAGTGGAAGGTGTGCCTGCCCATGGCAGAGGGGTTGGAAGCAGATCATCTTCAAGCTGCCTGCCAACCCACAGCAGCCATGATTCTATTATTCAGTTTAAATTGGTAAATGCCAGCAAATGCTGATTGATTTTTTTTTTTTTTTTTTTTTTTGGTGTTACTTTATTATACTCAGAGATTCTTGCTGTCTATAGATACTATAGGTTGTAATTTCTGTCAGTTTCTTAAAACTTGCAATCCCAGCAAGCTCAGTCATAGTATGGGATGAAGTAGTTTGCTGAGACACTTCATTTTTATGCAAGAATGAAATATTTAGAATGATAACATAACATACTTTGTTTTACTTTCTTGGGAAAGTTGTATGTATGTGTGTGTTTGTGTTCATCTTCAGTGTGCAAGAACTGAACACAGACATGCCAGGATGATTGCTGATCTTACATAGCACTGGCCACATTATACTGATTTTCTCTGGTCAACTGCTTGCTTGGGTAACATGCAGCACTCTGTTCTTGATGCACTGTCAGATTTGGGCTGTCATCTCTCTTACACAAGCTGTATTTATGGAACAAAAAAATCAATATTCTTGTTTTTTCTTCAATATCCACAGTTAGCCCCACTTCATCTGACATAGTTTCGGAATTTGTGGTAAAGGAGCAAGTACGTGAAATGAACAAAGAAATTGCTGAGAAAACAGAGAAGTATAAGAAATGCAAGCAAATGTTGGCAGTAAGTAAATGGCAGCTTTGGAAAGCTGAACAAAAAGTAGCTATAGGCGTCTTAAAGCTTTAAAACCACAAGGCTAACCCAGCTGAATTGCCTTCCTTGTTTGTGTGATACACTGTGATTATGGTAGAATTCTGAACATTAGAAAGCATGTTTTTATTAAGTCATCTCCTGACTACCTGTGGTGTTACAGAGTCCAGAGAAGGATCCTTCAGGAAAACCCAGATGCAGTAAAACAAATGAGTAAAACTAGTATACTTAAGGTTTTGAATACTTTCCTTTCTTACATTAAGTGTAATTGCTGTAAGCCAGCTGATGTTTGAAACAAGCACAGCAGTGTTGATCTGTCATGCTGTCCAAGCATAGTAACCTCTCCATACCTGACTGTCATGGCTTTTACAGTGGTTTGACATCTGAGGTGGCGCTGCCTACTAGCTTGTGCTGAATCGTACATAAAGGCATTTATTTGGTTGTCTGCAGCAAAGTTGACACTGGTAGTGCTGTGCCCACAATAATAATGCTCTTCAAATACTATACCTGTCAGTATTAGCTTGATTTTCGTTTAACCAGTTTGGATGGATGTATGATGATGGAGTACTGCATCAGTGATGCTGGTGAAAAGTTGACAACAGTTTAAGAAATGCTTTCTAGCTGTTGTCTCTTTTCATCTTGTTTCTTTTATTTCTCACAATGATGTTACTTTATTTTAATAAGTTCTCCAGGATGTAATAACTGTCCTGTAATTCTGCTCATAACCCTGCTGGCTATTTCTCCCATGTTTGAGGAAAGCTTTGCCTTTGACCTTCTGGATGAAAGATATTTAGGTTGTAAAAGTTGCTTGGGGAAAGGTTTTGTACCAAAGTGAGATACTTGAAGGGAAAATCATGATTAGTAGTATTAGGGTACAAAGAAACTTGAAGTTGTGAAGCTAGAAAGGAATATCAACTTGTTGAAAACTCAAGAAAAAAAGCATATGGAACATCATTTATGCAGTGTTCACTGGTCCTGAGCTCCTGAGTCTTGAGTCAGGTAATGGCTTGTTCTTGGACAAGCCATTTGCAAACAATCTTGTTCTAAAAGCAGTGAGTTACACAGTGACATTGTTGGGGGTGGAAGGAGAAATCTCTTAAAAGTGTGAACATTTCATGCCATGCTCTAAACTACTTTAGGAAGAGAAGTTGAAGTGCAGTGTTTATGCTGATGAACTGGCTAAACTGGAGCTGAAGTGGAAAGAACAAGTGAAAATCAATGAAGGTATAAAACTACAACTAGCAGCAATGGAGGATCAGTATAAAGTAAGTGACAGATTTTGTTTATGATAATGAATTACCTGTGCTTAACATGGTTGCTGATTTCTGATAGTTCAAGTAAGGACGAGTTTTAATAGGGAAAACACACTAAATGTACTTGTGCTGTAAACAGAAATTCTGGTTTGCACTTGTGGAAACAACACAGTCTTGTAATGCTTCTTCTGAAGTAAGAGAGATCTGCTAAGTATACTACCAGATGGCTCTCAGTCTTTTAATATTGTAGGTTTAGACAAACATCCAAATGACATTAATCTTGTATTAGGGGAGGAAAAAAAAAGGGCAAGAGAGTTCTAATTTCCTGGTACTTACTCTAGTACTAACAGGAGTATTGATTGGTGTGTTTGTCCAAAATCTTCATATTGCATGTTGCATGACCAGTCTAATGCATTTTATCTGAATTAACTAGAGAGAGAGGAGTGATACATTGTTTTGAAAATCTTCATGAGAGAATTTAATTTGGAGGATCTCAGTTATAGTCTTAGTAGAGTGATGTAACACATTTACCAGGAAGTCAAGCATAATGGGCAGCTTTGGCTTACAAGAGGCCTTAATCTTTGAGGTTATGTGATAGTAGGGCATGTGTTGAGGTGGCTTTTTAGGTCAGTAGAGACTAAATAAGAGCAACAAATTTCCATAATATATTTTCTTCATTTATTTTTATACATATTTACATATATTTATGTACCAGCTTTTGTTCTGGTTCTCAGTCTAATGGTGATAGTGCAGTTGACAGCATACAATATTCTCTGTTGCCCATTTTTGCCCGTTGTGATGAACAGGGATTAAATTGAACTGTGACTGTATCAGTTCTACTAGGAACACCTTTCCAATAGAAATGGCAGCACTTTTTCCCTATAAAGTGATGAATTACTCAACCGTTTGAGTATCCTGTAGGCTCTCCTTTTTGAAGCTCTGTTTTCACTTTTATGAAATGCATGACTCTTGCCAGTTTGTTCTTTCACTAATTAGCAGTGATCAGTTGCCATGCATAATTTAATGTGAAATAAGTTTGTTCTAACTTCTCAACAGCAGGAGAAATAAATAATTGGTTCCACAATTGAAGGCATTTTGACTGCAATTAAAACCTTATAATTCAGGAGGGTGCAGGTGGTGGAGAAAAAAGTGAATTTTTTTCCCAGCCAGGAGATTTTGCTCCATCAACCTGAGCTAGGAGATGGAGTTTCAGAATTGAGAAAAATATGTAATATGCAGATCATGAGCTTAGATGTTAGAAAAAACTAGGGGAGAGGCAGTCTCCAAAGTAACCAGAATACAAATAATATAGTCCTTTGTAGAGAAAGATTATTTAAATCCTCATTTCGAGCAAGAAAGAGTTGTGTAATCTGTCAGCTGCACCTCCTCCCAGAGCACCCAATAGAGACATAAGGTAGATGTTTGTGAAACACATTTAGTGTCTTTGAGGTAGGAGGAGGTTTTGGTTCTCTCAGTTCTGTGTTGGGATGTAAGAGCTGGAGAGATGTGAACGAAATAAATCACTGAAATGCCAGCTGATTTCTTCAGAAATAATGAATGAGGTTTGCAAGCTGTTTCTGGGCGGTGGTGTCCCTCTTGCACTTAGTGTCATTGATACTACTAGGTTTTAACATAGAATTTTATCATTCTACAACTGTTTTCTGAAAGCTGGCAAGAAAAGGCTGCTATGTACTGCTGTTAGCCAGCAGATAAACACTGAGAATTGCTGCGTTTGATTTGTAGTAGCATTAGATGTTGCATGTAACTGCAGTAGACAAACTGTTTCCATCTGAAAGATTTAAATTAATCAGGCAACTTTGTTTTCACAATACAACATGCAGGGAAATAGTTTCTGTTCACTAATACAGGAATCTTCTCATATAGATTCAGCTGGCAGAAAAAGAGAGACGAATAAAGGACCTGTCGTCACAGCTGGAGCTCCTTACCAGTGAGAAGGTATTGTCACACACTCTGAAATATTAATGCTAATGCTGAAGTACCTCTAAGGTATTAGATGGCAATTAATCAAAGCTAGGTTTTACTGAAAAGTGAAATAATAAAATGTCTTTATTACATTCAGATAGTATTGCATGATATTGCATAACAGTCAGGATTGTTCAAATCACCTTAAAATTTCAGCGTTAACAGATACTTAGTTAAAACAGGAATTTTCATACTGACAAACTGAAATTAACTAAGCTTTCAGATTAAGCTAGTTAAGGGGTTTGTAAAGTTCTAGATTGTCAAGTAGTTGGTATTTAAATGATCTTTTTTTTGTTAATCAGGGATGTAATTGCTAATAGATCTCTCATATCTTTCTAGTTCAAAAGAAAGCAAATTAAAATTTGGGTTCCGGTAAGTCTAGTTTAGCTGGAGGGAGTCATTTTAGACACCACACATAAGAATAGCAACTGTAATAATGTATGGAGCTTATAAAGGCATGAACTTTGCCTACCAAATTTATAGATACTTACATCACAAAGAAGAATCAAAGTGCCTTGCTAGGCTGGAACCATGGTTTAAAAGGTTAAGTGTGGGATAGTAAACAGCTTTTCAGCTGATATTCCATTATCAGTGTTTGTTTATAAATGTCACCAAGCATAACATGCTAAAAATGCTCATTTGCTGTCTCCTCAAATTACTTTTTCTATTTTATTTACATAGTTAACCTTTGATATTTATTTTTTTAATTTTTTTTTTTTAAATCAGTCTCCATCCTAACTATACCACTTCTGGCTAAGGCTCTTTTACAGCACCTTTTTACAGTTACTTTGATCTACATTCTGTTTTAATCTTAGGTGATGCTAAAATTTAAGTATTAATGCTCCTGCCTCTTATTTTAAACTGCTTCCATATTGCAGAAGAAATTGGTTTTAAAAAGGAAAATCTTAATTTCATTTATAATTAATTGTTCCTATTTTGTATTGGAGTAAAGATGAATTATTTGGATTTTACACTCTCATTAAAACTTTAACATGTAATCCTAGTTTTTATTAACCCTAACCATTTCAATCACATTTGCAGTTGTGTTTATAAATCTAAAGTAATGCAGCATAGTTTTATATTGTATCCAAAGGAGGATGTGGTACTTGGGAGATGTCGGGCAGAAATTGTGTTGTCCTGCATTAGGGCTTTTTAAAGGGAAAATAAACTCTACTGTGTTTATGGCCAGTGGTCCAAAAAAGATAACTTTCTGTGAGCTGATTTACCATTGTATAAACCACTTCTTTCCTGTTTGAAAATGACTGTGATATTGCTGTTGGACTCAAAGCCTTTTATGTCTGAAGCCTGATAGTATGTATATCACAATGGATCTGTAGCTTCTATCTTCATGGAATGGTTTGCATTGGAAGGGACCTCAAAGATCATCCAGTTCCAACCCCCCTGCCATGGGCAGGGATGTCACCCACTACATGAGGTCTTTTTGCATTTGATTAGTGTTTTGTTTTCAGAGTAGTTATTGCTACTTGGTTTTTAGGTTTTTCTGTTCAAGAGGTTGGTCTGAAGTTTGCCTGTTCGTAAGAAAAAAACCCAACTGAGTTATTGCTTTTAATATGAGACATTTTAATTCTCATGTAGTTGAATTGGTAATTGAAGCCTTGATTTTAAGTTTCAATTAAAAGTCTTTTGGGCAAAAAGACACACTTTAATCTTTGAGGGGTTTATTAACATTGTATCAGCAAATATTAAACATAAATCCAGAGAACCCAGAAGAAAATGCTCAGTAGAAAGAACAAAGTTACTGAAATCATGTTGCTCTTAACAGTCCCTATTTTTTAATTATTATTTTCATTTTTACAACTCAGAAGTTTTTGCTTGGTTCTGAATTTAAATGGCATATTCCTTTTGATATTCTTGGCATACTGCTCTCTATCCCTTAACCCTTAACATTTTATTAAATGGAAGGATGAGAAAGACTTTCATTTGGATGAATTGCAGCTGATGCACTCACCGCACTTAAGTCACCTTAATTAGTGTCTTGTAACATATATATTGGCTCAGCGTTTTAATAGTTGTGTAAGTTACAAAAACCATTTATAGTTTGTAATAAATGTATTTATGGTTGAATGCAAGAATCTAAAATTTTAAGTATATTTATATTTTGAAGAGTTCTGTTTGAGCATTTCTGAAAGAACGAATTGTCTTTCTGATGCAAATGTTTAAAGGACAGAATTAAAGTATGCCTTAAATTTAAACCCCTCAATAATTTCAACAATTTCATTTGGATGAAAACACTGAATTTTAGAAGTAAGCTACACAAAAGCTCTTGATAAACTGTAAAT
>NW_008664434.1:10107-10523 GCF_000695815.1 Acanthisitta chloris | reverse complement strand
AGAAATAAAGTAGAACTGAATACCTATGTCCAACAATTCAATTCAAAAAACTTTGCAGCAGCTGGTTAGTAATGCTGGAGACACCTTGCCTCACTAGAAACTTGCCCATGCAACTTGAAAATTTTTGTTTGGTGTAGCCCAATTTTCTTATGCATGTGATTTCTTGCCTATGAGCATCTAAGTATCTCTTTAAGTCTCTTTAGAGGTTCAGTCCAAAAGACTGTCTCAGAGTTTATTTAAGGCCCTCAAAGGAGCAGGATTAGACAAAACAGAGATGTAAAATTGCCACACCTTTTCTATGACCCACCTTCTGGTTAGAGTACTCACCCCTGTCATAGAAGAGCTATTCCTAATTCTCTCCATCAAAGTGGGCTTGAATAGAGAGGTGACTCCCATGTTGCAGGGTGTTCCAGACA
>NW_008664434.1:0-10084 GCF_000695815.1 Acanthisitta chloris | reverse complement strand
TGAAGCTGGACCTGCAAAGATTCGTGAGATTTGCAATTTCTTCCCTAGGTATGTTCTCCACAGACTGTGGATTAGTGTGTGCATCAGCTTCATGATTTCAAAAAGTGCTTTACTGATGTGTTCCATTTTGTCTTTTTAAGATACAGTGCAGGAGTTGGTTTACAGAAATCTGGGAACATAATATATGGGACCTAATTTTTCAAGTGTACTTAGCTTACCTAAATCCAGCTGAAGGATATTGTAAACTACTGGTATGTGCCAAAAGGGTCTCAATATGAGTGGCTTTCCTTACTTAAGTGTGCTGATTTGGGCTGAAGTGGAGTTAACTTTCTTCACACTTGCTAGTATGGGGCTATGTTTAGCATTTGTGCAGAACACAGGGTTGATAAATGTAGAGATGTTTTTGTTATTGCTGAGCAGAGCTTACACAGAGTCAAGGCCTTTTCTGCTTTCTGTACTGCCACACTGGCAAAAGAAGTTGGGGGTGCATGGGAGCTTGGGAGAAGACACAGCTGGGACAGGTAACCCAAACTGACCAAAAGGATATTCCATACCATAGGACATCATGCTCAGTATATAAGGTGGGAGGAAGAAGGGCTCTGGGACAGCTGGACCTCAGTCAGTGGATGGACAGCAATTGTACTGTGCATCAGTTGTTTTTCTTGTGTTTTATTCCTCTCTCTCTCTCTCCTCATTACAATTATTACTTTAATCATTGTCTTTTACTTTATTTGAATTATAAAACTGTTCTTATCTCAACTCATGGGTTTTACCTCTTTTTTCCCCCCTGAATCTCCTCCTCATTCCACTTTAGGGAGGAGGGCAGTGAGCCAGTGGCTGTGTGGTACCTAGTTTGCTGCTGGGGTTAAACCACAACAATAAGGTAAAGTCCAAGCCACGGGAGAGAAAAATAACCCTAGTTTCTTGTCTCTGTGAGTATCAAGATGTAAGCATACACTGATAGATAAAAAAGAAGGAGCAGCATTCCGTGACTTTGTAAAGGATTATAAATCCTGAAATATTCAGGGAAAAGAAAACAGCGTCTGCATAATTATCCTTGAACTGCAACACTGCAGTGTGTGCTTAGAAACAACACCAGAAGCCCAGAATGCTTGATTGAGGCCAGGCATATTGATGATTGGCAAAAAGAGCTTTATTTTTTAAAGAAATGACATTTTTAAAGCAATCAAGTAGAGTCAGTGTTTTTAATTCTGTGGTTGTACACTTTCAGAGGGACATAATTAAAAACAGTTACTTTGCCCAGCTGAGACATGCAGTTGCCAGGCAACATATTGTATACCTTGAGAACATATAACTGCACATGATTTATGTAGTGCTGTTGTTGTGTCTCTTGATGCTGATACCATTGTATCTAATGCAGATTCTCACAGGCCCAGTCACCACCTATCTATAACCATCATGCTCAATCTATTCCTTGGTTTACTAGCACCATCCATCAGCTGCAAACCCATTTTTAAATCTGTGCCTTGAATCACTACTTAACATAGTTAGTAAATGCAAGCAGAATTTGATTGGAAAGGTGCAGTAATGAACTGCATTAATGCCCATTCAATATTTTTCTTCTCATATCAAATTATAAATCTAATAATATTAAATTCTCAATCTAATAATTATTAATATAGGTGCAGATTTTTACCAGGTGTTTGTGAAAATGAAAATATTTATAAAATGCATAAGTCACAAGACATCATCTCCTCAGAAGCCAGAAATATATTTGGGGTATGAAAGTCACACAAAAAAATGATACACAGGATTAGAAATATTGGAGATCTCCCAAAATAATTGTTCTGTGTTTTCAGGTTCTAAGAAAGAAGGAACACATTTCCATTCTGGATCTGTTACTTATCCTGGAACCAACTTTGTCACTCACATGGACACGGCTTCATCTGCTGTCACATTTGAAACCCATAAAAGAAGGTGTCAGCTCCTCTAAAGGTTCAAAAATACCAGTAATCCATGTTATAAAAGCAAACCTACACTGAGTCACATATGTTCAAATGAATGGCATGTAATTTGTGCTGTATTTGTTGCAGTTGTTTGATGCTGGAAAATGGTCCTAGGAGGATGCAAATATAGGAAACTTCCCTTATCCTAGTACATCTCAGACGTTGTGGTTCACATAAACCATGCCACTCTCCTCCACATGAACAACTGTATTTCTATGGCAGTCGACAGGAAATAACTGGTTTGATTCTGTATGATAATCTGGCCCATGTACATGAATTTTCTCAAATTTGCTTCAAATATTGTTACATTGTGAGGAAAGAAGTGAGAATCAGCTAAGTAAAAAAAAAAAAAAAAGTAAATCCAAAAGTGGTTCGAACGTTTTCTGTTATATGTTTGGAAGCTTTGGGTTGGTGTGCAGAAGCCTCCTGGCAGGAGCCTGCTGCCCGTCTCTTCCCGCTGGAGGGAGCTGTGACATCTGAAAAACCTCAACAGTCTCGGCGGCAAACTGCCCTGGAGGTCCCCAGCAAGGATTTTCTACACATCCTTTGTCTTGTGCAATTTTGAAGACTATGAATCATCTTAAAGAGATACTGTCTGTGATCAAAATGAATTTTTGAAGCAGCTGGTGTTAGCAGAAAGCTTTAATTTATATGCATGTGTCTGAGAAACAGAGATGACTCCATAAAAACCATTATTCATTTGGAGACAAGCATTTGTGTGTAATTCACATTATTTGCATACCCAGTTATTGTGACATTGGGCTGCTGAACAGAAATAATAAAAGGAAGCTATGACTAAGAAATGTTCAATCACATGCCAAAAATGAAAGGAAAAATTGCTCTTGAACTCCTTACTGATTTTCTTCCACGTGGGATGCATCTTCTTGGACGCTGGAACAAAAGCTTTAAAGCTTTACTTTGAAGCTGCAGTTGTGAGGCTAAGATCATTGTATTTTACCTTTGAACTACAGTGTGTCTCCTGTTGATGACAGCCAGCAGCCCAAGTGTACAGACAGGGTCAGCTGCAATCAGAGGATGTGACAGAAAGGTGGGTCTAACAAAGGACATGGGTACTCACATCACTGCCTGCCTCCCAGCTCCCAGCAACTCCATGCTCTGCAGCAGGCACTTGGGCATTGCCTGAGGAATCACTGGCACCTCAAAATTCACCCAGAGAGGGAGACTGCAGCGAGGACCATCTGCCCTGTAGAGAGTCACACTATTATGAAGTCTTTAAAAGATCAGCTTTCAGGTTAATCCTTGTCTTTTAAACCCAGCAGCAGGAGGACATTGTGATGGCTTTTAACACTGGGGGGGCAGTAGCCCGAGAAGCAGGTCTGGATTCAACTCCTCCTGCAGCCTGAAACTGCTCCAGCTGACACCACCCAGCTACCCTGGAGTGCTCTCAGGCCATGCTAGCAGCTGGGATTTTGAGTGATGTTAAATTGGTATTAAGCAAAATGTAGAAATCCTGGGTCTCCGTGGACCCAGCTTGGTACCTGTATCCCTTCGTACTTCTATTTGCCCAGGTATCACCACCTTGAGCCATCTGACACTCCTCCTGCATGAGTCTGGTTTGTATTTTTGCAACTGTGACAGCAAAAGTAGCAGAGGGAAAAAAAAGAACTCAGGAAAGCAGCATTGTGCTGCCATCAATAGTCAAAAGAGAAGATGCCATCGAAATAGCCTTTCTTTTTCCACTCTTGCTCCTCTCCACATATGCCTTTTTCTCAGGTAAGGGCTCAGCCAGAGGGCAGACCAAGGGGCTGAATCAGAGAAATGTCAGCATGCTGGGTAGGCCATGAATAGCCAGGCTCTTTTTTAGCCGGATAGGCTGCAGCTGTTCCCACCCCTCTAGCCACATTAATGAATAAGCAGACTAGCTGGATGCTTCTGAGAAAATGAACAAGGCTGACAATTGAAGTGTCACTACTGGGCATCAAAATTAATGCCCTTTTGAGACAAATGAGGGTGATTCACAACCTTTAAACTACTGGCACAGACTGAAGCAGCCCAGAAAGCTGAGATTCCCAAATGGGAAATCTGGGTGGCCCATGAAGGCCATATAAGGGTAGTGAGACTAGGAGTTGCATTCCCCTATCTAAGTCCCGAGGGTACAATCCAGTAGCTTTATTCATATAAGCATTCCAGTTAAAGTCAGATAACAGCAGCATGCTGAAGTACATCAGATTGATTTCTGATGCTGCTTCAATCAATTTCTTCTCCTTTTAAACTTAACCCAACTTCTAATGTTCTCCACTCAAAATCTTTAGCATGAGAAGGTCAGGAGTAATGAAGTAGCAGAAGTAGTTCATTTTTGGATGAGAACTGACGGAACAAACACAAACAATGCAAATGGAAAATTTAAAACCAAAAGCTATTTATCGGAGTTGCAATTATCTGCTCACCAAAGCATTTAAATACCACTAACATAGCCCCTTAGGGTCACTTGGAAGAGTTCTCTCAAAACACACCAGGTTGAAAAGAAAAGCCAAACAAAAAACTTAGTGCTTCTCTGGCCAATAAGGCTGTTAAATTTAAGAAGTAAGATAAAGATCCAGAATAATGCTAATGCATGTAAGCTGGCAGGTGTGAGGCACATGCTGTTGCTTAAATTTAAGTGTGTGATGCTTACAGACTAGGCATTCGGCTCATTATGTTCAGAAGAAGAATACTAGCGTCTCAAAGGCTACCATCAGAACAAAAGTAGCCCCACAGAGAACACAAACTCTTCAGTGAGGATGCAATTACTTCTATATTTCTTCTTCAAAATGGCAAGACTGTCTTGGTCCCTTCTCATTAAATGAAAAAGTTATTACTTGGAATTCATTCCTTCTTGTAATTACTAATTGGGAAGTGAATAGCAACACTGTGTAAAAAAAAGGATAATATTCTTCGCAACAGTAAAAGGCATAAAGTAGCCTCATTACTTTCTGTATGTTAGATGTGTCATTAGTCCTATTAGCACTGCTGAAAATGAACAAGTTAACAAGGAAATATTAAAATGCACTTCACAACTGTAAAACCAAAGGACTAAATATTGACATACCAATTTACTGCTTTAAGTCTCATTAATTTCTTCAAACAAAACAGCAATGACACTAATGTGGGGAGGTTTAGTGATTTTCGTTTTTGCTTTAGAAGAGACACAACGTTCATTCATATCCTAGACTGTCTCTGTCCTCCAGGGCTGAAATCTTACTTTATTGAGCCAGAAAGATGTCTTAACATTTCAAGCCAGTGATTTCACTTGGAAGGCTTGGAGTTTTTTTCTATGATGTGAACAATTCTCCACCAGATTCAGGTGTATTTTATACTGAGAGAGCTACTGCATGTATTTGGACGTGGCAAATTGTCTGTATACACACACACATACATAGAGGAGGTTAGCTAATGGTTGTTTTCCTGAATCCTCCTTCAGATGACAGGCCAACAAGATTACTTTCCAATGTGACTGCAATTAGTAAATGAACAAATGCGGTCTGCATACCCTCAGCTGTGTTTTTTATTCAGGAGCACAGGACTATCAATATTCCTGATAGTTTGTTAATATTACATTTAGATTTTATGAAGAGGATATCATTCCTGTCTTATATGACTCCTAGTGTCATCAGCAGCCAAGAACCATGCAGCCTCTCACTCACTCCCCCACCAAACGGGATGGGGGAGCGAATCAGAGGGTAAAAGCTACAAAAACTCATGGGTTGAGATAAAGACAGTTTAATAGAGAAAGCAAAAACTGCACACACAAGCAAAGCAAAACAAGGAATTAATTCACTGCTTCCCATAGACAGGAGGTGTTTAGCCATCTCCAGGAGAGCAGGGCCCCATCACGCGTAACGGTTCATTGGGAAGACAAACGCCATCACTCCAGATGTCCCCCCCTTCCTCCTTCTTCCTCCCACCTTATATACTGAGCATGATGTCCTATGGTATGGAATATCCCTTTGGTCAGTTTGGGTCACCTGTTCCAGCTGTGTCTCCTCCCAGTCTCCCATGCATCCCCAACTTCCTTGCCAGTGTGGCAGTACGGAAAGCAGTAAAGGCCTTGACTCTGTGTGAGCTCTGCTCAGCAATAACAAAACCATCTCTGCATTATCAACTCTGTGTTCTGCACAAAACCCAAACATAGCCCCATACTAGCCTCTGTGAAGAAAGTTAACTCTACTTCAGCTCAAACCAGCACACCTAGTTATTATAGTAAGGAAAATGGGGAAAAAACTCCATACTAAAGAAAGTGTCTAAAATAAGTAAATTTCAGATGCCTACCTCATTTGACTGAATTTTGAAGGAGGTTAAATGGCTTGGTTAAAGCACAGAATCACAGAATGGGTAAGGTTGGAAGAGACCACTGGAGGGCATCTAGTCCAACCTCCCTGTTCAAGCAGGGTCCCCTAGAACATGTTACTGAGGATTGTGTCCAGATGGCTTTTGAATATCTCCAGAGCAGGAGACTTCACCACCTCTCTTGGACAACCTGGTCCAGGGCTTCGTCACCCTCACGGTAAAGAAGTTCTTCCTCATATTCAAGTGGAACTTCCTGTGTATCAGTTTCTGCCTGTTGCCTGTTGTCCTATTGTTTGGCACAACCAAGAAGAGCCTGGCTCCATCCTCTAGACACCCTCCCTTCAGATAGTTATAGACATTGATGAGGTCCCTTCTCAGTTGTCTCTTGTCCAGGCTAAACAGGTCCAGCTCCCTCAGCCTACTCTCATGAGACATTCCAGTCTCCTAATCATCTTCACAGCCCTCCATTGGATTCACTCCATGTCTCTCTTCTACTGAGGAGCCCTCATTTGGATCGGGTGTACAACTTCAGGTGCCCAAATTTAGGTGTGTGGAGCTCATAAAATGGGCGCTCAGATCATTATGGGCAAAAGAAACCTAACTTAACAGACTGAAAAAGTAGAGAAGAGGTACATGGTAAAGCCTAGGGTTTGAAAAATGGTCATGAACCCTGGTATTATAGCATGAATGTAAAGCATGTTGCCAATTCTACATACACCACCTGTAGACACTCTTACTGTGAAATAAGAATGTCTTTTCTTCCTTTACTTTGCTTCTGGAAGAAATTGTGTCCACATGCCCTTACAAACAACACACATGTGCCAGTGGACTGAGTACTATTCCTGGAAATGAAAGGTGAGTGACATCTTAGGCTCACAGAGAAACTCAGGTGAGGGAAACATCTCTCCTGAACTACTGAAGTTTAGGCAGCTGAATGTTTAGAGCCACTGACTTTCAGGTCAGCCAGGGTGAAGTCTTGGCTCTTCTGCGGCTTGTGACAAACCCCATAAGCCCAGCTTTCATCTCCATGTTTCAGGAGTTTATAAGCATGGAACAACATTAAGTGCTGCACTGGTTGGGGGCAGGGGAGAGAAAAAAACCCTCACTGGTTTACATCTTAGATAAGCAACTGTATTTGCTAAAATAATCTCATTCTAAAGCAAACAGATTTGATTTTATAGAAATGTGCATCTTATCAGTGACAAACATTTGAACACTCTTTGTATGGTGCCTCTTACTGATTTTTCAATAACAATCAAATGTTTCATTGTTTCAATTAAAGCTTGGTCTTTCACTTAGAGACTTACTGTCCACTTGTAAAATGACTGATTGACTGCAATTATAAAGCAACATGAATTATTTTTGTCTTCTTGTCAGACTAAAGAAAATTAGTGTAGGGTTTTGTTGTTTAAGGAGGTCGATGCATTTCATTATGTCCTCACAGAGAACAGCTCAGTGATGTTCCAGGAACCAGTTACATAGACTATTTTTATTAGCAGCACAAGAAAGCAAAGGCTGCCCAGTTCATCAGGCTGTGTAAATGAAATGCAATAATGAAGTTCCCAAGCAAGCAGAATCTAGCCTGCCTGTGTTATTCCCTCTTTGCACTAAGTGTATGAAGTATTGCAGGAACTGCTCTCTGTAAAACACATCTCTGTTCTATCATACATAATTCAGGTTTTCTAATTCCCTGATGGAGTAGATTGTGTAACTCCATGCACTGAGGTATGGTGCATAAACCCTGCACCAGTATTGTACCGCAGGAGTACCCTACTACACTGCACTATTGCTACAACTCTCCCCTTGCAACAACGTATGTGCTCTCAATCAGCTTTATCCTAATATTTTTTAAATGCCTATAGCATCCTGCTTGCCAAGACATGGATATGCTTTACTAGCAGCAACTTAAGAGTTCACAGTGCACACTGGATAAAGATGATTTCTCAAGCATGGGTACACAGAGGTTCATTAACAAGACTGTTCCACAGTTTTAGCACTCTCTGCTCTTGAAATTGATGGGAACTCTGTGGGGGCCTCTTTGGGACAAGTCTCAAAAGACAGGCATTTCTGCAATAATCCTGTGTGTCCTGTAAGTTACCTCAAACGTGGCATTGCAGACTCCAGGCAGGGTCTGTTCCTGTGCAATCACCATCCTCACAATGGGATTGCAGGCTGTGTAAATCAGTGCGGAATTGAGTCCGGAGAGTTGAGCTGCCATGAACATCTTAAAAGAAGATTACACCCATGTAATAATGCACAATCCTTTGCCAATCCCTAAAGAAGGGGGGCCAGGGTGGGAAGAGGACAGGGACAGGAGGGTGGAATCAGATTTCCCAGCCAGCTCAATCCTGGTTGTCCTGGAGTCCAACCCTAACTCAGGGATCCAGAATCTGTGCAGCTTCAAGGCTGACACACTCAAACCTGCAGGGTCACTGGTCCACCCTTGCTCGGCGGTCCTGCCACAGACATGCAGCCTTGAGCCACGTGGCTGAATGCAGGGAGATCAGTCTCCAGAGCCAAAAGATGGTTTCTGCACCTTCACAGGCAATTGCCTTTGTAGAGGAATAGAATTGCTCCATCTGTAGCCTCCAGTTTGTCTCTGTGGAGCCAGGCCCATCCTCTGGCTGCAGGAGGGAAGGGATGGTGTAGGCGTGGGCATTCAGCCTCCCTCTGCACCCTTCTCTTGGGCAGTCTTTCTCAGCATAGGCTCAGAGAAAAAGGGAGCTATGTCCTTCAGATCCCAGGAGAGGAGGAGGAGGCAGATAACATGTCTACACCTCCAACCACATCCTGGGCATGGTTTGCATGCCCAGGTCCTGGGCAAGGGAGAAAGGGACCAGTCTGTTTGGAGGTGTCAGCCTGCACAGCCTCACACAGGACACGAGGGGACTTGACCACTGTTTTCTGTCCTTACTGTTTGCAAAACACTGTGCTCTGAAAGACCAGGCAAGACTTGTGAATAGTGTCCAACTTTGCTTAATCACACCTGGACATATCTGACATCAGTGGAGCCCTCTGTGCCTCCAGAAAATCCCCTGCCTGCCTAAAACCTCCTCAGATCTGACCTCTCTGCAGCCCAGAGTCTGTGGATGTGGCCTTGGGGTTTGGCTTTTGGCTTTGACCTATGAATGACAGCCACATTCTTCATCACAAGGCAGCAGTGTCCATCACTCTGCTGCTTCAGTGCTGTTTTTATAAAGCTCTTCTCTGGCAAAGGCAGCATTTCAGGGCAGCCAGGGGAAAAAAATAAAGGGGTTGTGCAACTTGACTCACACCTGGTCCCTTTCCCAGGTGATTCCCAAGTTAGAGCCAGGGACCTTGGAGAAGTGTGGCTACCGGCTCTGTGAAACACTGTGCTAGACTCCTGGCAGGCATGCCCTCAACTGCACCTGCAGAGCTGGCAACCAGCTCTCATCCTCCGCAGCCTCCAAGGCCTGAGCCAGGTTCCAGCTCTGCAGGCAGACAGGGAGGCTGTCCCCACCACTGCTGGAGGCACACGGGAGCAAGGGCATGGCTGGGTCACCTATGCCCCTTGGCAACTTGCCCTTTGCTCCCAATTTCAGCCGTTCCTGCCCTTCTGGACCACCTTCTTCCCTTTTGCACAACCTCAGCCTTGCGGGGAGGGCTGCACACCATCACTTGCTGGGCTAGAGTCCACACTCCTGACGCTGACACCGACCGTCTGACAGGGCCGTTCCCGGTGCGTGCCACACACAGCAATTCAGCCGAGCAGCTGTTTGGGTGGCTCCCACCCGGCTCTGCTCGTTTCCCCCAGGAGCGGCGGCGAGTGCCTCGCACGGGCAGGCGGCACTCCTGCCCTCGAGAGCAAG
>NW_008664433.1:0-711 GCF_000695815.1 Acanthisitta chloris | reverse complement strand
TGAAATATTTCAGATGTAGTATTCACAATCATGTGAAGAAAAAAACCCAACAATAAATTGTTCTGGAGAGGGAGACCCAAACCCAGAAATCTTTATGAAAGCTACTTAATATTGGTCAATAATTCAGAATTGATCCGAATCAGTAGTCCCTGAAGCTTTCTTTAAGCTTTTTTTTTAATCTACCAGTTTGTTGGTTAACTGTTTGTGGGTTTTTCTTTTATAATCTTTTTCTGATTGCAATAGGAAGCATTTTAAAAGATAATGAGAGTTGTGCTCTTATTAAGCAAAATTAGAAGGCAAGTTTGCAAAACCATTCCAGCTGCTATTTGGGTTTTAAAACTAAAAAATACTTTTAATTCCTTAGAGAAATTTGCAGTTGCAAACTTCATGGGGTAATAGATATTGCTATCATATTCTCTAGAAAGCTGAGTTATAGCAGGGCATAGCTATGTTCATTACATCATGACTCTTGGAGTGCTTTCCTTCAGTCAGTGTAAATATACATATATACACATAGCAGATATATATGTAGCAGCTGTGTATACTTGTAAGAGGTATATACATCTAGATATAGACATAGAAATGTTCTGTGCAGCACTCTAGTCTATTTTAAATGGAACTGGAAATAATGGAATTGGGCAGAACTTACGTGATTTTTATCTTGGCAAAAGAAAAAAGATTTAAAAATCTTTTTCAATTTATGGAATATCT
>NW_008664432.1:52535-64740 GCF_000695815.1 Acanthisitta chloris | reverse complement strand
TCGCTGCCCCCGCTGGCTCGCCCCGCGGGTCGCTCGGGAGCGAGCGCCTGTGCGTCTTTAAGGTCTCGCGGCGGAAAATGTAGACGCCGAGTCGGGTGCGGGAGCGCGGGGAAGCGAGCGCTAACACCTAGGAGCGAGCGGTGGCTCCTCCCACGGGGGATTTTGCAAAGAGGAACTCCTGTGCCTGTGGCATAATATCCTGAGTTACAGGAGAGAGTTTGCGTTTGGCTACTTTGGTTCTTTCGCGCCACCCTCGGACCCTGTTCGGGTGACGTTTCGCCCGTCTTACTTTGACGATCAGGAGTTGCCTCGGGAGACTCTCCTGGATAGTGCTGTATGGGAACACTCACAAGTGAATGAAAACCGTGGATGCTGGCATTGCTGAGCTGGAAAGAGATAGATAGATGCTCAGCTGGCATTGCTGAGCTTAAAAGAGAGAGATAGATAGATAGATGCTCAGCTGGCATTGCTGAACTTGAAAGAGATAGTGAAGGTTTTATCCTTTGTGCTGGAGCTAAAATCGGAGAAGGTTGAGTTCATTAGATTACGAAAATGAAGTTAATTGCAACCTTTTACATCTCAGAATCAACTTCTGTATATTTTAAAAATTGCAAAAGGTACTTGTTGGGCAGAGAACACAAACTTGTTATTAAAGCGTTTGACAGGGACCTGAAAAATGAGGGAGAGAGATTACCTTAACGTGACCCAGCATGTTAATTTTGCTTCTACCAGTGTTAGTCTTAAGGCTTTTGAAGCTGCATCATATGATGGTGGGGGAAAAAAATCTGATGGTTTGCAGCAAATATTTAAAACCCGGATGAGATACAGCAAAGTTTAACAAATTTCTAGATTTCTTTTTCAGTTTGATTTTTATGTCCTTTACAGTTGTCTCTGTAGTATTTCAAGACAATAATTTTTTCCTACTCTTTGAGTGGCAGATGTACATGAAACAGAAAACTGCCTGTAACAGAAATGTTATTAAATCCAAATAAGCATGGGCAGGGGAGTAACAAGGGGAAGATTGGTTGGTTAGTTTTTTAGCCCATTTGTTGCAGCAGCTTTGGGTGTTAGTTCTAACAACAGCAGGAGTGTTCTTGCTGCTTGTTTCGGGCCTTCCTGTCCGTGTGAAGTTGTGTCCTGTCTTGGGGCACTAGTTTGATTTGAGGGCTTTATAACCAGGATAACTTGTTTGAAATCAAGGTTCAGTTTCTGCTGTTCACATGCTGTTTAGTCAGTACATTTTTTCCCAGAGATCATTTTTACAAAACCACACTTGAGACTTTGTAAAGGCACTTGGTAAATGTTGCACATAGGTGGCAGACTTCAGAAAGTTTGAGTCCTGATCCAGCAAACAGTTAAACCTACATGCTTTATGCAGGGACTAATTCCAGCTTAAAGCAGCAAAATGTCCAAGTTTACATTCTTTGCTGAGCTGGGACTTTGATATTAAATTTTAAACTCTCTATTATTAGGTCTTCTAGTTTTGTAAGTGTGGTTTTACAGCTTTTTACTTGTAACACAGAGAAATTTTACACGGCATCAGCAGCTCAAATGTTTGGAAATTTGAGGCCATAAATCAGCAGAGGAATTTCTTCAGTTACCCACGGTTTTAGAGTAGTTTGAATTGCCTTGTTGCCTTAAGGTCTTAGATGAAAATCCCATCTGTCTTTATGCTTATGATTCAAAAGTAAAGACTTGCCCTAGAGACCTGCTTGAGAACAAATATTGTGGGCAAAATATACTTTTATGAGCTGTAGTGTCCCAGCTGGCTATTTTGCCCAAAGTTGAGCAGGAATCCTCTGTGGGTTTTTCTCCCTTGGTTTTGTGATGTTACTTTTGTCCTGAATGTAGCTATGGATGTAGGATGGTTTCTTTCAATCTGATTGATGCTCCCTCTCTCCTAAACCTCCCTTGTCTCTGAAACTGTCACAAAAAACCCTCCTAGAAAGAGTTTTCCCTCGCTATAAATGCAGTTTTATACAACTTTTTGTTCTAATCACATAGGTCTTGGGGAGCTGAACCTTTGCTTTATTCTTTAAAGTTATTATGCAAATTGGTAATAGTCGTGATGCTGCCAGTGTAGTACTGCTCTCCAGAGCAGTAGCCAGGATTCCCAGGGAGGGGCTGGAAAAGGAAAGTACAGTCATTACACTGATGCCTATGGGTGCTCAGCACACACTTATGTAATTAGACTTTTTGCTTTTACAAATGTCTTCAAATAAAGGGTTAAATCTGAGGTGATTCAAACCTGTATTGGGAGAAAAGTAGCAGGTTTTAGATGAAAAAAGCATTTTGGTAGTATGCTGCTGAAAATATTTCATCTTGTTTATAGTTACTGCCATGTTTCATTGCTTTTAAGAAAATACTCTGAAACAAGTATAAACAGTATTCTGAAACTCCCCAATAGGCTTGTCAGACTTGCCTAAAACGCTTGCATCTATTTTACTGGAGGGAGAGATGTTCCAGAAGAAAAATAAAAATTACCCATCCACTTCAGAAAGTACCTTCTTGGGTAGATAGTGTTGTGGGATTTTTCCTTCTCTCTAGGGACTGTTTTGTTTGCCACTGGAATGGCCAGCTAAGATTGTGTAACACACTTTCAGAGTTGTGTTGTTTCAAAGCCTGTAGACAGATCAGCTTAAAAGTACATATTTCTGGAGTAAATTATGCTGCTGCTGTGCATTCCAAAAATTCTGTAAGTTGGCTAGATATTTCTTCTCCTAGCAGTGGCACAACACATCTGTAACTAGTGTGTACCAGTCCCAAATAGTACCCAGACAGTAGGTACTCTTCCCTGCCGAGGTTTTGTTGGGGGAAGTGAGGTTGAGAGGAGGGGCAGTAACATTTCACGTTGTCATTAACATTCAGCTTATTTTTGTGTGTGATGTTATCTATCCTTTTTAGATAAAAGCTCAGCAAAACCTGAGTGATGGCAGAATACCCCAAATAAACTAGTAATGTGTTCTTCAGTTAATTTAACAGGTCTCCATAAGTGTTTGTTGTTCAGGAGAGTGTCCATTTTACTGTATTATTTAAAAACGGAGTAAGAAATACAGGAGACCTAGTGACTGTTTAAAAGGAAGGTTGTTAAATCTTTTAGAAATTCAAGTTACTTTCCCCCTATCTCCTTTTCATTTGGTTACTGTAACATTTGCATAATATAAATCTTTCAAAGAAACTGCACCAAAATAATTTGCTGGTTAACAGCAGGATTTTATCACTTCATGGACAAGTCTGAGTGTGTTGAGTTTAAAGAAATCTGGCAAAGGAAGTGTTATTTTTAATGTGTTAAGAAGTGGTAAGTTTGTCTCAATAGGAAGTTGTTTTAAGAGACTGCACTAGAACAGGCAGTTACCTTCATTTTTGAAAAAAGAGATGCAGCTTGACCTTGGAACCTGATCTGACTCTGTACAGCAGACGTATGCATGCTTGTCATTTTTGGTGGGAGAAGCATGTAAAACTACAGGTGGAAAATAGGGAATATAAAACACAACTCATTGCTTTTATTTAGTTTAGTATAGTTAATATGGTCTGTCAGGTTGTAAAGCAAATAGATTTTTTTCCCCCTTTGTACCAAACATGTCAACTGCAGCTGGAAAGAATAAACATTTCCTGATGCCTTTCTGTGATTTTTCTCAATAGTGAGTATCCATTTGGGAGGATGTGTATCACTGCAGGCTTTTGTGCTATATCATGCTCAGAAAACGAATAGATGAAAAGAAATCCTTAGTATTAACTTCCAAATTAAGCTGTCCCCTCACAGAGCAAACTCTGGCCCTTACGACAGAAGAACTGGAAAGTCATCTAAAAATCTTTCAGCCATAGGCTAGTGATAGTTATAAGGATCTCTGTGGGACTGAGATTTATGGTGATGAAGTATACTGGAGTGAGACATTTTTAAGAAGACCATGGAGTGTGTAGTTTCAGCATTCAAGTATAGGGTGTAAAATAGGTGTTAACACTAGTATTTTCTTTACTTAAACCCTAGGGTTTGAGCTTTGAGTTTGACTGAAAACCAGTTCCTGTGTCCAAGCTAAGCTTTTGTGGAATATGACAGGAAGGCCTAATAAACTTGCTTGTGGGTAAAAATGTAATGTTATTAAATCTGTCAGGGTTAGTTCAGACCTTAAACTTTGAGTGTTTTGAGTCACGTAGTGTGTGACAAAACCAAGTAGAATTAAAGAAGCATTTCCTTCTTATATTAAGTTGTCTTTGCTTCCCAAAGGAAAATGTGCTTCAAAATTTTAGAATGGTTTACTTTTACTACAGCCTTAATAAATATTTGTAAGTGAAGTGACAGTTTTGTGTCTCAGATTTGCACTTTTTTTTGTATCCCTTATGATTCATTGGTATTTCATTGTTATTTCCTCTTCTGTAGTCCCCCATCCTCTACCTTTTGTGTTCAACATCCCTTGTAACTCTGATCATCTTGGGTGAGCTTTTCCTTAAGAGATAATCTTTATTTCAGATGAAGAATGAGGATGTTCTGTGAGGAATTTATGTTTAACTCTTCTGTATAATCTCAGCAGGGCATACTATAAAGTAGTCAAAACTTCCTTTTTAGTGGAGCTATAATCTTGAGAAATAAAGAAGCTATAATAGATGAAAAAGCTTTAGGAGTTCCATGAAAAGTGAGCTGTTTACTTTTTTCCCATATTAAGGAGCTGTTCTTAGTTTATGGAGTGGAACATTTTTTGTCTTTAATTCTTAACAAATTGACCTTTTTTTATCCTTAGACTTGAATTTTTGGTCTTAGAATATACTTCCATCAAGAGCAACTCCTAAATATAGAGCCTATTGACAGTCTTCACATGAACTTTTCTATTTAAATCTTTTACATCTTCTGTGTGCCAGCTTAGTATCAGATTTCTTTTTCCATATTCGTTGCTTTCTAGTTTAGTCAGATATTAGTTTTGCAGGTGCTGAATTTAATGTTAGTTGCTGTAGGAAATACAAATGGAATTACTCTGGGATATCTGATCAAAAGATGATTACTTCAATCTGCAGATTTGTTTTTTCAGCATCTATCTATCTTAAAATCATTCAGTGCATTTGGAAAGATGTAATACCAACAGTTCTGGACAGATTAATATTCTGTTTAAGTGTAGAGGGTTATGCATTGTGTTCTGATGAAGAAAGACACATCATTGAGAAGGCCATAAACTTTAGCTTCTACACCGTTGTTATCCTGACTCCTGCTTTAATCTAGCAGGCTAAAATTATATCTTCATAGCAGCATGTGGATTTTGAAGGTTGGAACTGCAGCCAAATTAGATGAACAGGTAGTAAATAACATCTGTTTTATAAGGCTCCCTTGGCAAATGCTCTACTAGAGACTGGACAGTGACAGCTTCTTTTTAATGTCTGAATCATTGATTTTTATCAGAGTCACTGAACTAGATCTGTTAAGTTTTGCTGAGTTTGTGGCCAGTTGACGTGTGTTGTCTACAAGATGCCTGTTTCACAGTATACTTTTGACCTAAAAGCAGAGCTCATCATAGTGAAGGTTGCCTACAGTTTTCCTTCACAAGACCTTATTCTCAGCTGCTTACAACATTGCTGAACTGTTTGGCTTGAAGTTTTCCATGCCAAGTATGGACGGTTTTATTTGGAACTATTCCTCAGGCTAATTTTCTTAGTTTCAGCAAAAACAGTTCAAACTGTTTCTAAGCCTAGAGGGAAAATAAATTGTACAGTGTCAATGTTATGAAAAACCCCACAACTAACTGTCTTGAGGTATAATGTTTGCTGTACTTTGGAACTTAGCATACGGTTCTTAATGAAAATGAATCTAATTTGGACCAAATTCTTCTTTGGTCCAATTCCAGCTGTTGTGGCTCAGTAGCAAGACTGATGATCCTGTATCTACTATGCTATTATGTATGGATAGTCCAGGACCTGCTGTGCTCTGTGAGGCAGCTGTGTGTGTCTCTTCTTTGGGTTTATTGTCTGTAGTACTGCTAGGCACAGCAACTTCAGCTTATGGAAAACTTAGATCTTTCTACAAGCCAGAACAAGGAGTACACTACTGGTGAGGAGATAGTATGGAACTGGTGAACTGATAGAGAAGCTTGAGCAGGAAAGAGGGTGGAAGCCAACACCTCTCCAGGGGCTGCAGTAAACTCAGTGTTCCAAGCTCCAACACTCCTATTGGCTGCAAAACTTTCTGGAAATGTTTCTTATCATATTCTCTTCTAATTTCTTCATAGCTTTTCACTGCAACCACAGATTTTGAACATTTCATGATCTTACTGAAACTTCACAGGCTTAGGGTCTTTGTTCCATACATCGGGTTGATTGCAGATGAGTTTGGTCATCCAATCGCCGTCTATGATATTTAATCATAGTTCTTCCTAGTGTAACATTATTATAAAGTATCTCATTATATTATTTGTCTGAGAAAACTTTGAAAAGTAAAACACTGGTTCAGTCAATCCGTAAAGTATATATTTATCCAAGGAATTAATCCAATACTTGTAGCTTCCACACAGATTTACACAGGGATTCAAGGGAAGAGGCAGGTGTTCTTTACCTTTTGAAAAGCTGGATTGAGTGTTTCCTCTGGCACACATTTCCTATTAAATTACTCTCCTGCACATCTCCTGCACATTTAAAATAGCTAAGTGCTAAATTAATTGCAAAATGGGTTTCTGTACTGCTGTGAAACAATGTTTAACAGATACCCCTTGGTTTCAAGTCAAAGTTAATTTTATCTTGCACTCAGCACTAACACACAGCACCCTGTGAAAATGGTATGAGTGTTTCTTCAGTTTCTGGGAAAATCTAGACAAACTTGATTTGTAATGTTGCCTTGCATGTTCTAGTGTGATGTCAAACTGCAGCAACTTCATCATCTTGCTCAGAATTAATTTTATGCTTTGATAAGGTGAGGAAATGATTGGGTAAGAATGCAAGTTAGTAGATTTTTAAAAAAATAATATCCTACACCACATCCTCTTATGGCATGCTTCATCATTAGCTGGGTAAGAATGCAAGTTAGTAGATTTTAAAAAAAATAATATCCTACACCACATCCACTTATGGCATGCTTCATCATTAGAACTCAGTAACTATAAACTAGTGAATTTCAGTCAGACAGGAGTTTTGCAGATGACAGTATGAAGGGAACTTAAATTGTAAACAGAGTTTCTGTTGTTTGAGACTTAAAAAGTGCAAATCAATTTGGTTTGGTCCAAGTGTTTAGGTTCCTGCGAATTGAAAATATTTTTAATGCAGTCCTGTATAATGGATGTTAAGCTGAAGTTTTTACTGAGCCTGTGTGGCACTCAGCTTTGTCACCTGCTTTCCAGCTGTCTTTATCCCCTGGTAGCATACATGCAGAGCTCTACAGCTGTTGGGGGTAAAACAGGGAGCAGAGCTGCTCAGCTTATTCTTCTTTTAGTTCTTAGCAGGGTAGATGTGAAATGCTTCCTTGAGTCCACCTTGTCACAACCTGAAGGGTTGTATTATATCTTCAAAATTAGGTGTGAAAATCTAAAATTTTGTGGGACTCTCATAGTTCGATACATAGTATTTCTTTAAGGGCAAGTGCTTCCGTTTGGGGGAAAAGTGTAATTAACAGCTGATGTGTTGGGGACATGCAGCATAATACTAATTGTCCCTTCCAGTCTTTTTGATCTGCCAGTCTCTGAAGCTTGGTCTGGAGTCTCTTTCCATGTTGGTAGTCTCCTGCTGGTGGTTAATTTTCCTGGGACAGGAGCGAGTTGCCAGGAGTAACTAGTTGTTGCGTGCCGGCCTCTTTGGAGCTTTCACCTTGTGGCTAGCACAATGTAACCTGAGTTAGACTTTAAAGCGAGGACCTGTTTACATACTCAAGGCTTTACCTTAACCTTTATTTGCCCTCTTGTTAGGGGGACTTCTTGAAAGCATGTCTGTTTTACCATAACAAAAACTTTGTTGCATTTCAGTGTAACAAAAGCTACTTAGGAGTTGTGTTTTCTGTTTTGGGAGAGCAGTTTTAATTCTCATGCCTTTGTGTCAACTTCTGTAGTTTTAAGTTAAATGTTGCCATATATCCCTTATTCACATATTCTGAAAAACAATTTACCATTCCAGAAATCAATTCCTCTTCCCAGTTTAATGACCTGGCTGTGCAGGTTAATTTTGTGATAGGATTTATCACCCTTAAATTTAGCAGTATCTTCCCTAAAGAGGCATATTTTAAATTATTTTTAAGATGACTGTTATTTAATAATCCTGAGCAGCTTCATTCATTGAGCCAGTGAAATTATTATTTGGGCTAATGTCTTGCATGCAGGAGTGAATGCTGAGCTCTTGGGGCCTCTGGTTATATCCATGATGGGCCCACCCTGGCATGGGATCAATCGCCGAAACTGCTTGATGGGTTTTAAATTAAGACTGCAAATACAGTAGCAGTGTATGCCAAAAGCATAAATGAATGCATTGGGGAACATAATACTTGACTTACAGGGGGGAGAAAGCTTGTTTCCTATACAAGAGGAGTAGAGGGTAATTGTTTTTCAAAACATACACCAGCTGTGTGAGAAGTGAAACTGCTTTGCCTTTTCTAATAAATATAGTATCACTCGGAACAAAACTTCATATGGTTAACCATATGCAAATTGCTGAGCTTCCCAGTCCTTTCAAAAGCAGCATTGATTTGACTGTGTCAGGTCACTGGACCATATATTTTATTCTGTTTTTCTTTGTTGTTGTTGCTGCATGGAGCAGAATTTCAGTTAGATTCTGAAGTGATGGTGTGCTCTTGAGGACACCTTTATATTGTTCAAGGTGTGCATTTAGTTAAGGGTGACTTTAGGGTGGGTTTTGTTCCTGTTCTAGTGCTTGGTATCTTGGTTTTGTTTGTTTGAAAGATCAACAATGCTTTAATTCTCCTGTTTGAGAAAGTGAGGTAGAAATTAGATGAATTGTGGCAGGCCTGGTTACTAGAGTCTTGCTGTCTAACTTTTTAAGGACCAAGAGGGTAGATTTTATTACTTTTCTTTCATTGAACTGCATGTTGTCCTCTAATTAGACAGTAGGAAATAGGGCTATTAATATGAAAGCCTTTCAGCAGGGTACTTTTTTACTCTCTGAAGTGCCTTGGATGTCTCAAATCTTAATTAAAGTCAAGAGATTTAACACTGTAGTAGCTGAAGATTGAACTATCTGAGATTATGAGAAAGCTTGGGAGATGGTAGAAACGATCTACATGACACACTTGCAGGTTACTTGTTGTTGCAAGAAGTCATGTCACCGAATTTGTGACAGATGTTGTTAGATCAGCAAAGGCTTTTCAGATTTTCTGGGTTGATTTGTTAAGGTCAACTGCTGGCCACGTGGAGAGGCAGATGAGACTCTGAACAAACAATATCTCTTATTGGATGGAAGATAGCTTTCCAGGAGTACTTTTAGCAAAGGCTTTAAAATTATCTGTAGCCTAGACTTGTAACTAACTCTGTAAACCACAATGCTGTGTGTGAATAAAAATCATTGTTGATTGTTATTCTCATATCTTTTTAATATGTGATTTCTTCTATTTTTCTTTCCTGGCATGTATCACAGAACTAATCTTAAATCCAGAATATTCTAATGAGCAATATTTCTGATTTTTAGCTATTTCAAAAGAAAACAGATTTACTTGGATAGTGGTATGATTTTTAGCAGGGTGGTTGGTTTTGTCAGTTTCAATTTGCCTTTGCACAACTGGTTGGAGAAATGTGTATACTAACTTGGATGAAATGTGTACTGCAGAGACAGCTGAGCAAGTAGGGTGCCACAGTGTGTTTTTGGAGTTTTGTTCATGTGGATCTTATAGTGCAAGTCTTGCCTTACGGCCATCTGCAGAATAGTTTACCTATAAATGGAAGTGCAGAAGAAGCTCAGCTTATCTTGATTGCTCCTTTGCAGTCCTTTTGATTTCTGAAATTAGGAGCTTAAGTGTTAGTATGAGCACACAGGTCCTAGACAGGATTGACCTGCACCTGTTCCTTCTCTACCTTTAATTCTGTGACAAGCTGTGGGGTTTTTTTTTAATCTCCTATAGGTAGTGTGAATTTTCTTGTGCCATAATGTTTGAAAATACCATTCTGCTTCATTGTTTGCTAGAGAAGGAGGTTTGTAAGACAAACATCCTATTGTAGAAGGAGCTGGTTGACTTTTAAGATCCATGTTGTTTTGACTCCCTTACCTGTCCTGGAAAGTCAGAGCTCTGTTTACTGACAACATGCAGAAGAATGTTGTCAGTGCTTACTCAGCCCCTTTCAGAGTCCTGGCAACAGCTGTAGGTTTTGGGGTAAAAGGTAATTTGATAATATATGCTGTCAAATTCTGAATGGAAGAGGCAGAGGGAAAACCTACAACCCTAGCCTACTAAAGGATGGTACTTATTCCTTAAGGTGACCAGAGTTTTTCTGTGTGGAAAACCTGAAGATATTGATAAAAAGCTTCCTCAGATTGCTAAGGTGCTGCACAAGTGCTTGTCTGAATAGCCCCATCAGTTTCAGTTGGACTGTTGAGCTACAAGAAGCTGGAATTGTGGAAATTTCTCCTAAGGTATATGGAGTTACTGGAGCATGTTAAATGCTACCAGTGAGATTTTATAGAGGGGCTACATTTTTATTTAAAAAGGAGCTTAGAGTGATTTTAAATAAAGAAATAAGGAACAACCAAAACACGAAACACAACAAACAAACCCCCCAAAATATATTATTCCAAAATAATATCTGACTTAATGTGTAGTTAAGTTTTTTCAGTTATCTCATGTTTCTGTAGTTGGATGATTTGGTTCCAGAGGAGACAGTAAACTAACTTAGCATCTTTCTACAGCTGAACAGAGTTTCTGCTCCTGTCTCTAATCTTGTGCCAGAGCTGATGCACATCAGGCCCCTCCAGAAGCCATTTAACCTCACTAATATGGCCAGTTATTGAGTTAAAGCAGCTTAGGGAAGAGTCTGACAAGTTCCAGAGCCCATGTTGATGGATGGATGTGACTGGGAGCGGAGAAGGGAAGGGAGGAATAAATGGCAATGAGGTAGCAAGGAGAGAGACCTCTCTACCTCTTGTCAGCCAACTATTTTGCCGCCAGTCAGGCTGCAGTTGTAGGCTTCTGAGAAGCTGGAAGCATACTCTGTCCCCTGTTGTAACATCAGTTGCATCAAAACTCAATCTCTTAACGATGCTTTACCATGCCTGTAACATCAACACTGACACTGGGATGCTAAGAGGGATGACAAAAATAATGTACGTGAGAACTCTCCAGGACAAAAATAAACATTAAATTTAGGTGAAATAGGACTCCCTGTGCTTGGTTTATATAGGTTAGGGTGGAGTTTACCAGCCTAACTCCTTTTCAGACTAATGGTATCTCTGAAAAGAACAGGCTGCACGACAGTGCTGATAATTTACCCATGTGAAAAAAAACCCTGAACCAACAAAACCCCGAAACACTCCAGAAAACCAAAGACTTGGTGTCTCATAGTACATGTGCTCCTTGTGCTCCTCTTTCTACGTCATTGTTAAGGCTTCATTCTGGTGTAGCAGATCCCTCCACCACTGAGTTCAGCTGCATGTAGCATGGTAAATATAACCAGGCAATGGGGACTAGGTGCTCAAATTCACATTGTAGAATATAACATAATTATGACATGATCCTTGTCGTGTATTCAGTTTGTCAGGGAATTATGTGGAGGTGTAGGATACAAGTTCAGCTTTCTGTGACAAGATATGTTTAGTAGTTTATTCCATAGTATCATTGTCTTTCAAGTGCTTGAAAGAGCTGTGTAATGAACTGCTTTAAGAGGCTGTCAGGGGAAAACTTCTTGGTTGTTTCTTTGGCTTCTGCATCTTCCTGGAGTAGCTTCCAGGAAAAGGTAGAAATACTTAATTAGAGATACTTTAGAAAATAGATGGAAATTTGTTGCTAATGTTGAAGAGTGTTTATTTTGTATTGGCAGGCAAAGCATGATTTTTGAACTTGCCATTTGTGTAGTTGAGAGAGGAGTTTTTGTGGATTTAGAGTCTCATTTCTGTGTCTGAAGCAAGGATTATGTTAGGTTCTCTGGCTTTGTACTGAAGGTCTTGACTGAACGATTGTATTGAGAAAGTAGTATCTATCTTTTCCTTCCAGGAGAAGGACCTGTAAACATAGGAGATAAATATACTGTAGTAAGTCATCATTATAGTCCGTGTCATCCAGTGGCATTTGTCTCTCAAGTTATGCATT
>NW_008664432.1:46875-52518 GCF_000695815.1 Acanthisitta chloris | reverse complement strand
TCCCTATGTTTTGTTTGGGCCTTCCCTGAAAAAATTAACCTCTTAACTCAATGTTCCATGCTTAGACTTGCATTGGTGACCTTACAAATTTGAAAGCATTCAGTTTGGAGACAAGTCTGTACAACTGTGGAGTTTTAATGTTTAATAACTTCTGCTTGGGAGGAACTTCTGAGTCAACTTGTTTGTAACTTCTTATCCTTTGTGGCTACTATCTGTAATGATTAGGTTTTTGTAAACAGTAGGAACAGTTTGTTGAGAATGTCAGTATTATGAAGTGCAATAATCAAATTAACTGTTTTAATCAGTTACAAACACATTACTATCTATCATAGAAATGACCAGAGGCAAGAAAAAGTTATGGTTGAAGTGGATTATAATTTGCAGTAATTCTTTTGGTGCTGGATATAAGTTTTTTTGTCTGTAGGATTTCCCACCATTTTACCTGATGCAGCTTTGTTTCATTGGGGTTTGTTTCATTTCACTGTGTACTTTGAACCTAATTTATCTTCCATGGCCTTTATGGTATTTAGGGTATTTGGAGAAAAGCGATTATCTTGAACTTCACGTGTGATGTAAATCTTGATAGATACTACGTTGAAACTGGTTCAAAAATCATGACATGGGTTGTTAAACTACTAAAGCTAAAAGCTCCAGTGTTGATGCAATTATGAGGGCCCGGTTTAGTTTATTCATAGAATCAGAATAAGGTACTGCAAGAGGATTTTATTGTGGCATAGAGTTGTCTTAGCTTCTCTTGTGCTTGAAAAGTTAAGAACATTATCCGACAAACAAATTTTCCCAAATCACTTGGTGGTTCCCATGGTACCTGTCATAACATTCCCAGGACAAATGTGCTGTGGGTCAAGCAGGGATTGAGCACATGAGGAAAAGTTGTGCTGATAGAACAAAACTGCCTTTCTTGTCACCTTATTTATTACCGTGGTTGCACATAATTTTCATCTCTTGCAGATGACTAAAATAATAAGATGATAAAATAATGAAGTATGAAAAAAGAATGTGTGTGTAGAAGAAAACACTTCCTTTGGTTTTGCTTCAAATGTTTTAAAGAGTAACAGAAGAGATTAGTGGGAAGGTTTTTTGTTTGAGGAAACATCTCTGATTGAGAAGGATCAGGCTGGTAATGAAATGGACTGATATTGCATGGCAGGAGAGAGATTCCCTGTTACTCTAGTGTCTAACTGAGAGTGGCTAATGCAGGAATTTCTTTGATATTCTAGGGAAGGTGATAAATAATTTAATTATTTTGTCTGAATTCCTGTTACTGCCTTTTAACCTTAGGTCTTTAGTCTGTTAGAAGTATTCAGATGCTGCCTGGTGGTTTGTGAAACTTCTAGATAAATTTTGGTTAGTGATGCTTCTATTTTTTTTTTAACATCAGCTAACTACACTGTTAGCTGTGCCTCGCTGCTGCACCTTTGTAACTTGGAGTATGGTTAAGTTTGTAGTGAGGAAAAATCAGAGTGGGTTTGATTCCTGTATGAGTTCTGGCTATCAGCTTAGGGCTAGCGGCAAAAAACGCAGTGCTCCCAGTGTCGGTTCCTTAAATTAGGCTTTTTGGATTTTATCCTCAGCATGTCACTGTTATTGCTTTGTTGCTATGATACAATACTTACTCATGCAATCCGCTGTAGAATATTAGAAGTTCTGAGCTGAAATGTTATGTAACTTACAAATGTTTTTACAGCTGATGTTCATTGTTTCGCACAGTGTAACAATTCATGTCTTTGTAGCTTTCTGAGCAAAATAAGCATCTTTCAAGGTTTTTATTCAAAAGAAAAGTGGTTAGAATTGCAGAATTGACTTTCAAAAGTGTGAATTGTTCTTCATGAGGGAGTAGTAATTGCTGGCTTTTTCAGAAGCTCACTGAAGTTGTTATGCTCAGCTAATAGGATCATAGCTGTCAGATGAGGAAAGGGAATACAATACAATATTCTGCTATCTGAGTTTTCAGGGCAGAGTGAGCAGTTCAGATTACAGTGGAGGCGTTTCAGTCCATTTTAGCAATTACTTTTTGCTTATGGAAACGAAAGAATTCTACCAGATAATTACTGAGTATTAAACCCACTTTTGGCAGTTGTTGTTCCAGCCACTAAATGAAGGGTGATTTGGTAAGAAACTTGAGAAACTGGCATTATCAGAGAATCAGTTGTTAAAGGTGCAAACTTAAAATGACGTTTGCTTAATTAGAATAATTCTAAAACAATAAAGAGGAGCACGAGATATTTTTGTGATTTGTTTGGGTTTTAAGGTGACACTTAAGATTCCCAGTACTCAGTGTTACAATGCAGTTGCCTTTTTCTCCTCTTGATAATTTCTTTATGATGGAGCAACAGTGCTAATAGCAGTACTGCAGTGAATGAATGGTGTTAAGGGATGTAGTCTGGCTATAGACAGGTCTTGAAAATTCTTCAGTGGGAGAGCATTTTTTTATCTGGATAAAATTGGAAATACTTTTTTTTTTTCCACCAGAACAAATGTAATCCCAACTCATCCCAATAGATGAGGTGATGCTATATTGCTGGGGTGGCTTTGAACCCCAGCAAACAATTAAAACCAAGAACAAAAGACACATTAAACCAAATTTTCAGTTAAAACCCTGACTGCTCTTGTTGTGATCATGCAACCATGGAACAGCTACCATATTTTAAGGGCGTATTAAAGTTTTGAAGTGTACAGTACTTAATCCATCTCTTTTAGAGTTAATGTGCAATACTAATGGAGGAATTTTGCTTATCGGATTATAGAGGTACTGTACACTCAAATGAAAACGCCAAGTCATAGCCAAACATGTCTTAATAGGCCAAAAAATCTGGAGAACCCTTACATGGCTAAGATTGTAATAAATTATTTAGAGCAAAGCATTAAACTTCAGGATTAATCCTTTTGAAATATTATAGTTGATTCTTAAGAGAGACCTCCATCACATGATGTCAAAAGTATGTGAAGCATTTTGCATTGGGGTAAAAAGACAAGGTTCCTTCCAAGCAGATTTTACAGCTTTTAAGCAGGTTACATAATAAAGGATTAGGGAACAGAATGAGACAAATCGGATGAACGAAAGGTTAGTATGATGCACTGCTTCTGTGGATGACTTTTGGTGAGGGAGAGTTGGTACTTAGGAATGTCAGTGTATTTCAAATAAAGTTAATTCAGGACCTTGTTTTCTGTAAATATATTTGCTGCTGTGTGTTTGTCTATCTTTTCTTGCATGTAGCAAAAGTTGTGAATGGCAGGTCTTTTGTCCTAACATACTTTTTAAAGAGATATTTTCAGTTTCGGCAATATTGCTTATTAATCTGCTGACTATAGCGCATATTATTCCCCATGATAAAATTAAAATGCCATAGGTATACAATTTTTTTTCAGCAAAATAGATTTAGAAATCCTGAGTTTGCTTCCACAGACTAAAGTGTTGTTTGGTTTTGGTGGGGTTTTTTTCTTTTATAGATGCCACCTTCAATGAGCAGCAAGATCTTTTTTGTCAGAAGTTGCAGCAATGTTGTGTGCTCTTTGACTTCATGGACTCTGTCTCAGACCTGAAAAGCAAAGAAATTAAGAGAGCAACACTGAATGAACTGGTTGAATATGTCTCAACAAATCGTGGAGTTATTGTTGAATCAGCTTATGGTGACATAGTGAAAATGGTAAGTAGAATGCTCTTGTTATAATTTGAATTTTAATAATGTATCTTAATCAGTTGATGACTCTGATGGCATTTAACTCAGAGTTGCTGTTGGTTATTCTGCTTATACAATATAATGTAATTCATTAATGATAACTTGGCTCACAAAGCTGTTTAGAAAGGCTTGTAAAAACAAACAACTTCTTTTAATTATTGGCTGAAACATGATGCATTCAGGTTAATTAAAATGAAAGAACTGGTATATTGCAGATGCTTGCTGTCTGGGTAAGCTTTTAAGTTGTTCCCTTTCAGAAAATGGCAATATTTCAGTGATGCCTGTCTTTATTTATGAGTGGCAGTGGCGTGTTAGATTCAAGTTTTCTGGTAAAGATTCTTGCAGGTACTGTTGACAGCAGAAATGTTTATCAGTGTAAGAAAGCAACTCTACTTTGTAAATACTTTCTGTGGCTGTTTGTTACTGTTTTAGCCTTGGAGAGCTGTACTAGAGTAGTGTAAGTGGTTTACTGAAGTTGTAAACCATAGGATGTCTTGTACTGTGCAATTCCCACAAATGGCTTGTTTAATAAGCAACAAAATGTTGGTGGTTGTGACTTTCCCAGGTGTTTATATGCATTGTCAAATACTACTTAAGTGATGGTTTAGGTATGTCTATAATCCATGTACAGGAGATGCAACTGAAGGACACTAGAGAATAGTCGGAAATACTTTGGAGTTTTTTTCTAGAAATTTGAAATGTAAAAAGAATGTGCTTAGTGCCCATTCATTTATGTTAATGGTTCTTTAAACCTTGACTAAGTTTACATAGATAAAATGCTGAATTTGAAAGAGCTGTGGGGAACATAATCACACAAGTTCAAATATGGAGCCTACAACTTCTGTAGTTTTCTGTACACTGCAGGCTATGTTTCCTTAAGGTTTATTGTTTAGTGGTTTTTTGGTTGTTTCAGTTTATTTTGTGGGCAGCTGATAAGGAAGATGAGATCTTTAATATAAATAAGCATAGAAGTTTTGCCATTATACCGAGGGACTAGGATTATTGTAACCCTCTTAATCATTTTGACAGTTTCAGCAGATACTTTGTAAGTTTTACAAGAGGTCAAGGACACTGGGGGGTTTGTATGCTTTCATTTTTTCCAAAGGACCTGAGTTTCTGTCCTAAATGTTTTTTGTGTAAGAAAAAGGCTGAAGTATGTTCACCTCTTCTTGGGCTTCTTTTTATTTTTCTGCTGGTGGAAGCAAGTCTGAATCCTTGCAGTATTTTCCTATTCTGTGTGCCCTCTGTAGCCTCTTGTTAGAAGAAAGAATATACTAACTAGCCTATCCTACTTGTTGAAGGGAGACTTTCCTTTTATACTGGAGTTGTTTTCTTTTCTTGGAGAGAAGGTGGTGTTGAGCTGCTCTTTTGAGGTCATTGTTGTCGTGCAAATGATTGGGCTCTGTGGATGCTTGTTTTTCCTTCCATAACAAATTCCCATCTCCTTTTCTCCCCTAAAATGACAGAAAATTAAGAAGGCCTTAAATGCTCAGTGAGAGCTTTTTCAGAGCTTGAGACAAAAGATCCCTCCAAGCCTGAATAGTATTTCTAATCTCCCTGGCAACTGGCAGCAGCAAAGGTCTTTGCTGTGAATTAGGGCGAAGTACCAGCTTTCAGAAAAATCTCTGGATGGGTCTCTCCCTCCAAATAACATGTGTGTCAGGCTTGAGGCCTTTCTTTGTAGCAAAACTTCTATGAGATTTTAAAGTTACTGTTTCAGTTTGGGTTTTTTTTTAAAGTTTTTAAACCCTTCAGTATTAGTGCATGAAAAGAATAAAACATGAGGTTTTTTTACAAAGTTTGAAGGGTAGTGTTTTGGGGACAAAAGAGTAGAAATTTGCCTTCGTGAAATCCAACTATCATCTGACTGGGAGTAAAGGATGGACAGACTACAAAAATTCCCTGAAAAAAGCCAGAGTGGCATTGGTGGTGGAAGCAGAGCCCA
>NW_008664432.1:36090-46859 GCF_000695815.1 Acanthisitta chloris | reverse complement strand
CCCTAGGCCTGGGGCACCTTTCTTCCTTTAAGCAGATGTGTAGGACATATGCTGTAGGTTATCTCTTTGGTGCCCCAGGCAACATGATTCTCCTTTGCCAAAGCCTTTGAATCAAGATCAGAGGAAGAGTTTTCTTTACAGATAGTTTTGAAGGTATAGCAGAGTAGTCAGTGAACTTCCTTTCTAGGTCTTCTAAAACTAATGTCTTCTCTGTTTGGAAATTCTCAGTTGGAAGTACTCTGAAGCTAACAGCAAATTAGGGTTTGTCATTGTGAATATTTTAAGTTTTAAAATTTCTTGGGAAGAGTATATAAAAAACTTGTCCCCTAGTACACATTACTCCTACATTTCCTTGTGCCTATCAACCTATTCCGCAGCAGCATATAAAAATCTGGTATAAATGAGATTGTTCCAGCAGCTTGTATGAGTTTGAAGTCAGAATTATTTTTTTTAAAAAAATATCAGGTATCCTAAATCCACAGCCTCAGAAATTGGAATTGAACCTAGTATCTCTCCAAATGCTTAGATCCTTGGGAAATGCACAGACAATAAGGGACCTTTTTAAAAAAAACAAACCATAATTGCTGTATCTTAATACATTAACTGGCATGTTTTCTGATGTCATTTTTTGAGAACTTTCTGAGATTTAATTCAGAACACTAATGCTGGGTTTCTCTGGTAACACATCCGTGTCTAAAAACCTTTTATGATTTGTATTTCTCAAATCACAGTTTTGGGATGAGACCTCACTTATGAAAGAAAAAGAATGTTTTAAATAATATGAGAGGATATAGAGAAGAATTTGCCCGAAGAACAATGAGGATTTTAACCCAAACCATGTTTTTGATAATACTATGGGGAAGACAGTAGAAAGAAGGTGTTGAGACAAGGATCAAAAGTGTTTCAAACATAATAAAGTAAATGAACTAGTGTTTAGGGAGACATGCTAGTACAGAAAATGGGTACAGAGTTTATTCTGTTTCATATGTGCTCAGGAGATCAGCAATACTAGTGGAAGTACTGAATATTCTGAAAATCATACAGTTACTTTTCTAAAGGTCTGGCTGAGAGGCTTGCTGCTTGTTTCTGCTACAGGAGTCTGTTTGGTGGTTAGTACATTTGGTTCGGACTTGACACAGACAGTCACTACTCTTGAGGTTCTGTGCTAAAGGGTTGACCAGTTCAATTCAGCATGATGCATCAAGGAAGAAAAAGACACGTTTTCAAGAGATGTTAGCAGAAAACTTGAAAGCAGAGGCAAAGCATTCTCTGTAAGGAACTGATTCATATGTTGAAGGTTTTTGTTGAGTACCCGATAAGAGTAGACAACAGCAAATGGCACAACCAGGCTTGTGGTCTTGGTTTTTGGGCTTGATTAACATTCTCTAACTTCTATTTCCCCCTCATCTCCTGCCCAGCCATCTGCTCTTGTGCTCCAGAAACCCAAGTCCCTTGTGTTTACAGCATTAAAGGACAACTGTACTTTTTTCATGGGATTTTGTTTTGGGTTTTTTTTTTTTTTTTTTGCTATGTGCTGTAAGCTCAGAGCCTGCTGTAGTGCCCATACAGAGCATCATTGCCCTTCTGCTCTAGAGCAGCAGCACTGCAGCTTTGCCATGTCCCACCAAGAGCCAGTGACAGCACACAGAAGGAAGCACATAGGAAGAGATGCAAAGTCAGTTAATGCAATAGCTTTGTATCTTGTTTAATGAAACAGCTGATGGTTCTGTGCAGAGCCAGCTGGGTGACCTCAGCATCTTTCTGAATTCCTTTTGCAAGATACTTCAAACACCTTGGAGAGTCCATGGAAGCTGTGCAGGAGCATTTGCTGCAAACTGTCATTTTTCTTTTGTGTTTAGTAGGCTTGGGTGATGAGCAGCTACTTGAAACAGATTAGGTCACAGATCATACAGACTAAAAGTTTGAAAGGTGATTGGAAAAGTTGGGCTAAACCTGTTCCTGAAAGGATGGTAAAAAATGCAGAAATTAAATTAACTTCATGTTCTCTTTTGTTAGTGTGAAAGAAGTTTAAATCCAGTATGCTATATCTGCTGGAAAAAATGACATTTATTTTTCGTTCTATCCAGACTTTTATATACTGCAAAACTCCTCAAAGAAACCTTTTTAAACTTGCCCTTTTGAAATTGATTTGATGTGACTATATCATGCTAAATGTAACTTGGTAGCTATTTTTTCTTAACTGTTGCATGTGAAATCAAGAAATTACAGCTGTTACGTATTTCTAACTTTCCAAAACCTTTGAAGCATCTTGAAATTTTCAAAGGTGAAAAGTTTAAAAATGTAAGCAGAAATATCTGAAATTGAGTAAAGTGAAGAACTCTAAAACAAGATATATTTTTAGGGTCATCTGCATTACATCAGAAGAGAGCTCAAATCATAATTGGTTAGTCATACTATATTTATTGTCTTATATAAAAAACTTAGCTCTTTGTGTCACTTAGTTAAAAATTGGTTTTTATATAGGGAAACTGAATTATTTTTTTTACTTCCATGTTTTGGGGGGATATTTTGAACTACAACCATGTCTAGCTACAAACCTGTAAAGCAGTTGAGACAAAAAGTTACTTTCTTACTATTTTCATTGGCCTGTTTCAGACTTTTGGCAGTTTGTATTTTGCAGTTTTGGAAAAAAATAACGAACAAAATTGATTTATTATATTACTTTTTCTTTTCAGATGCTTTTGTTTCATGTAGTTTTAGGATAAAAGCAGTACCTTACTGAGTGTGATTTGTGGAAGCATGAACAGTGATACAAACAAATTTTTTTCACTTGCAGATTAGTTCAAATATTTTCAGAACACTTCCACCTAGTGATAACCCAGATTTTGATCCAGAAGAAGATGAACCAACTCTTGAAGCCTCATGGCCCCACATACAGGTATGTGATTTCATTATTTTCAAGCCTTCTTGTAAGATGAGAAATGTGGATACTTTAGTCATTTTGTGCCCTTGGTAAGAACATCAAAATTACTTTATAGTACTTTGAGTTTCTCTACTTCAGAGGGGGGAAAAAAAAGTAGTGCTTTTTTTAGCATGTATAAATACGGCAGAATGTAACTCTCCTAAATTGCTTAAATACTGTTTCTTTTACCAGAGTGATTGCACTGTTAGTCTGATGTATGTATGTCTCAGAAATAGGAATATTTTAGGTAATTATGTTCTTTACCTAAGTGGCTTGTTTTCTCCAGCTGAACCAAATCTTAGGGTGATATCAGTAAAATAGAAGTTAATGTTAACAGTGCAGTTTCTTGTGGCAATAACAAAAAATGGAGTAATAGTTCTTATTTTTCTTTTGAGCAAGGGATAGATATCCCCTCGTTCTTCCCACTCTCTTCCCTCTCTCCATGCAGGAACTTCACAATGTCAGCGTTGTTTGGTAACAGTTGGTTAATTATTCCATTGTTGCACTCCTGTGCCAATCCCGTGGTTTTTACAGCATTGCTGTATCAATCACGTGATTGACTTGCAATGCTGATGAATTTGATTTGGTTTTCAGTTAACTGTTAAAAGTTGTAGTCACCCGAGTGCACATCTCTGGACGTTCATTGCTGTAAGTTGTACCTCTTAAAGGAAAGTCAAGTAGCAACTGCTAGCAGTGGGTAGAAGATTAATAGCTACTGCACATCTGCTTACAATTCTCTCCCCTCTCAAGAGAGTTAAAATGCTACTCTGCCCCTATAATATAACAGATCTAATGCATCAACGAATGCTCTTAAAAACTGGATTTGTAGTATTGGCTGTGAAAAGTATGTCTTCAGCATAGTAGTTGAGACTTAAACCAAATAAGAATTAAATTATCACAAAAAAACCTCTTCAGCTTAAGGGCTGTGATAATTACTTTTTTACATGTGGCTGATTGTAATTCATACTAGAAATAGCTGTAACTGAACTAGATCAGAGGCTTGATCTTTGTGGGGTGGGAAGTTGCTTGGGCTATGCAAGTGTCTCTTGTAGTCAGTTGTGGCACCATCTGACTTTTAAATATCCCTGTGGCTCAGGAGTAAAATTTGTGAATGTTAGCTCAGTTCACTTTAGGTCGTAATTAAGCTATAGTTGTTTTTATGGAAAAAGACTTGTGGTTTTTGTGATTTGGTTCACGTGTCTAAGAGAAATTGAAAGAGGTTCATAGCCTGTGGTGGTATTCCAAATTTTATTGTCAGCTTTTTCCCTTGCCTTTTCCTAAAGGAATTTTGGCCAGGTTGTCTGGTCATTCATTGATTGTGGATTTCCTTTTCATCCTGCCTCTGATATAGTACAATGGAAACAGTTTGTGTTTTCCTCTCCTTCCTTTTCCAATTCATGTGATACTGGATGGTAGAAGGCTGAGTTTGATAACTTACTAATTGTCCTCCAGGAACATAAAGCTGCTGGAAGTGTCAGATTTTGTGTGTGGAAGAACAGGGTGGGCACAATTCTCCCCTCCATGAAAACCCATTAGTACTTTTGGCATAGTCTAAAGGACTGCCTGGAGACAGGGAGTGTGGGGATGTTTTGCTGCCTGTGATTTGTGTCTGTTCAATTACAAACAAATTGAGAATTCTGTCCTGAACTGGCAGTCAGGTAAACCAATTTTCTGGGAGGGGAAAGAAAAAAATTTGAATCTCTGCTCTTCTGCTCTAATCTGTTGGCATTTCTCTATTAAAGATCATGATAGACAATAGCTTAGTAAGTTAGCTGTGTGTGTAGTCACAACAAAATTCTCTGAGCCTTCAGTAAAATGAGTATCACTTGAAAGACATTGCTTTAAAGCAATACACAAAGTGGTTTGTAACAGCCAAACTAGGTTGAACAGCTTGGCATTAAAGCCACTGTAGATTTTATAACTTGGGGAGGTGCAGAGTTGGTGCAATTGGTAACTTAAAGCAGCAATGTTCCAGTGGTCCCTGCAAGAAAGATGATTGAATCACCAAAGTATTAGGAGTTGTATTTCATAGCTCTTGGCCCAAGCAGACCAGTTTTGAGAACAGAGACTGCTAAATCCAGCAGCTGTCACCAGACTCAGGATTTCCTGTGGTAATGCTTCAGTTAAGCTCAAGCAAGTGGAGCATACCTGTCTCTTCAGGTAGGATCTGTTGTGGCCAGAACCTGTTCTGGTGCCCCTGGTTGATAGCTGTTGCTGTTATGCCTTTAAGTTTGCAAACATTAGCACACAGGAGAAGTGAGAGGCTGGTTATCCTGAAATGGCTATTGCAACTTGCTTTCTGAAATGCTCTGGATAAAGAAAGCTTCATGTATTTCCCAAGGCTCCCAAAGGATTTCCAGAGTTAGTTGATATCCTGGACTTTAATCTTGGATGGTTTGTAACAAGATGTTACAGCACTGTGCTTTAACTTAGTTAACTTAGCTTGATGTTTATTGTAGTCACAATATCTATTTATGGAAAGAAGCCATAACTGTCCTTCTTCCTGTCCTTCAGGGAAAACAAAATATGCCATTTGAGTGTTCACTCATGAAAGGTGCTCTATCCCATGACAATTGTAGTGGCTTCTTCTCTGTATCCTTTCAGGTTTTAATGAATTTCCTCAAGCATGTGTAGGACAGTGCATCTCTGTCTGTACTGTCAGTATCTTCCTGGAATATCCTAGGATTTCATCTGTCAGTTCCATAGCTTCATTGTATAGATGGATCTTAGTCATCCTATGGTTAACCCTTTCTCAGCTTAAGGGCTTGCAAATGCTTTGCAGAGCTTTTTCTTGGAACTCTAACTGTGACTTTGAAGTCCTTGAACTTCATCCCATATTTATTCTTCCAGGCCTTCAGGGTCAATGTGTCCTTTCTTATCGGTAACATGACATACTTCTTTTTTATTCTTTTTCCCCCCTGGTGGTAGCTTCCAATATTGTGGCATTGTCTAAGCAGCTATCACACATGACTGTTCTTTGTTGTGGTCACTGACAGAAATGTTAAATATATGAATTGATTACAGAAATCTTTAATTAAATTTAATACCAAAATTCATCCCTACAAAGCTGTGCTAATAACCTCCCTCTGGCCATGTGTTTCCCATTTCTATACAAGCCACTAACTGATTTATCTAGTTGCTAATTTGAAAAAGATCAGTAGAATCAGAGAATGCTTTGGGTTGGAAGGGACCTTCAAAGATCACCTTAGTCCAAGCCCCCTGCAATGAGCAGGGACACCTGCAACCAGATCAGATTGCTCACAGCACTGCTCAGCAAACTTGCTGAGGTTTTGCTCAGTTCCATTGTCTGTCATTGAAACAGGCATGGCTGAGCTCCTTCTAAGACAGAGGATGGAGTATGGTCATATTTTAAATTATATTATTGGATTTTCTATTACCAAGCTTTTAAAAGTTCCATCCTGTGTTGTCTGTTTGGGAACTGTGTGCTATTAATTAATTTAAGGCTGTGCAGGGAAGCTTGGGTTTTAATACCATTCTGTTACATATTTGCATCCATGCACTGTTTAGTCTAAAGAGCAGGAGACTGAGAGGGGATCTCATCAGTATGAACAAATGCCTCAAAGGTAAGTGTGAGGAGGATGGTGCCAGACTCTTTTCAGTGGTCCCCAGTGACAGGGCAAGGAGAAATGGCCATAAACTAAAACACAGGAAGTTCCACCTCAACATGAGGAAAAGCTTCTCTGCACTGAGGGTAGCAGAGCACTGGAACAGGCTGCCCAGAGAGGCTGTGGAGTCTCCCTCTGTGGAGACATTCCAAACCCACCTGGATGTGTACCTGTGTCACCTGCTCGAGGTGAACCCCCCCGCAGGGGGTTGAACTAGATGATCTCTAGAGGTCCCTTATGACCTTAACTATCCTGTGATTCCATGTGAACTGATATGAAAAGCTCTTGTTACAGTCTGTCAGAGGGGGAGAAAGTGAAGGATAACTTGTATTTCTGAGCTTGTGCCTTGCAGATACAGCACACTCTCCTTGAGGCTGTGCATAAGTAACTGTCAGCACAAATGTTCTAGATAAAAAGTACTTACTGTCACTCATCTCTCTCAAGTGAACTTCGTAATTATAATTACGAATTACTCAGGTGTTGGCTCTCAGTTTAATTAAGTACTGAGAGGGGTAATAGTTGAAATACATCCCTGTGAGTAAGAGCACAGCTCTGTGCAGGTTTTATTCACGAGTCCAGTCAGTGATGGCATTATGTACCTAAATTGCATTTTAGTATTATTAGTAATCAGTTGTTTAACAGACATGGACTTACGAAATAGGTGATGAGAACACAAACAGCTCTGAACAGAATCTAGATGGAATCTTTCCTCTCAATTCTGTCTTAGTTAAGAGATTCCTTATGTGTATTTTATCACTCTGCCATTGCTGTGGAAGTACTGTATTTTGTGTCTTTCACTTTTGATGAACCCCAAAATAGAGGACTTGTGCTCTGGCTTCTTCTTGCCTCTCTCTGCTACCCCAGGCCCTTGCTAGCTCTATCTCCTGACTTTTTTTTATCTGTGGGCATTGAGAGGTCATAGCAAATGGGGACTTGAACCCAGTAGAAATCATGTTACAAAATATAACAGATGTTGAAGATAAATCTGCAGAGGGTTCTGTTCTTAGAATTGTGTGTCCAGGATGTAGAAACCTGGTGCTAATCCAAACTCTTTGGGTTTATGTATTCATTCAGTTTTTTCATACGACTTTTCATTTTTGGAGTTTGCAGCTGAAACTTAATTTCAGGAACACTTAGTTAGCAGATTTTTCTTTACCCATTTCAAAAAAATTATGTGATATTAGAGCACTTAATTTTACTCTCTGTGCTGCTAAGTGTTTGGTAACTTATTTCTACATAATAAATCCTTAACATATTAGGAAATGGGATTATATGTAATATTTAGAGCTTGCTTTCAGCAATGTTTTCAGTAGATTATTGATGTGTTGACTCTTCTGGGAATTAGTGTGCTTGATACTTACTGTAATTCTTCCAATAAATTCTGGTAGAGGCAGTGACTAAGCAGTGATGTGCTAGGCTTTGATTTCCTTTGACTTTGGTGCTGGTTGCAGGGCTGAGGTCTGTGTTATGGTATATTTACTACATTCACGATTTTCATTCCCATGTTTGCAGTTGGTGTATGAATTTTTCCTGAGGTTTTTGGAGAGCCCTGATTTTCAGCCTAGCATTGCAAAGAGATATATTGACCAGAAATTTGTACAGCAGGTAAGTGGGAGGCTTTTCTCACCCCTAGATTTAAAGATCACCTCTCAAACTCAAGCTATCAAATGGACTGTTAAAGCTTTTGTGTTGACACAAATTTGCATTGTTTCAGCAGTGATTTCTGCCAAACACTAAATAAACAGCACATCATCCCACAGGGGCTATATGTAATTAGTAACTTCAGAAACACTTTGTTTTTAGAGATCAACCTTGTTGCTTTACAATACAAAACGTTTGTAATTTGTGAATACAAGTTGGATTTTAATGATTTGTCATTTGACTGATTCCAGTCAAATCAACAATGTGCTAATTTCATTATTGTAGTGCTTTTATGCTTGGTTTTTTCATAGATTTATCATGATTTATCGTAGCAAATTTTTTTCCTGTAAAAAGTTCATGTACTTGTACATGAAATCTGTTCCAACATCTGTTAACTTGTGTCAAGATAGTGTCATTCTCTTTACTGTTGTGTATTAACCACAGAAGGAAAATCAAGTAAGAAAGTACACAGGAAAATTATGCTCCACCATGCAAAGTACCTATGAGGAAGAAAATGAAGTGAGATTTCATATTAAATATAACTTCTTAAGGAATTATGCAATAACAATTTTTGTTCAAGGTGAAGTCAGTGGGGATTTTTTTCAGCAGGTCAAAATATTTGTTTGCTCAGTGTCTGAGGAGTGAGTGCTGACAGGCCATCATGATACAACAATGAAAATTGGAAACATAGATGGACACTTCCCAGCTTCAGTGACTGCATTTGATTTCCACTTACTTGGTTCTGCTATTCTTGTTCATAGGTGTTTCCTTCTTCTCAGTTTTATTCAACTTTCCCACAGAATTTTGGCCTGATGGTACTACTGTGGTTATCCAATGTACTGATTGACCTGTGGTCCTAAAGAGCCTCATTGCAGAATTTCAGTTCCTGACATTTCACTTGATCTTTCTCTAGAGTACGAGAAAGACAATGCAATGGAACAACTAGCTATATATGGGAAAAAAAATGGAGTAGTGACCTGGAGAAATACCTTCTAAATATAAAATTGTAATGAGCCTGGACAAAGTTCCTGAACAGCTGTTTGTCCCTTGTGCTGCTTGGTACAGACATACCTAAGCTCAGGGACCTGGGCTGAGCAGGAGACTGCAGTAACTGCTGGAGCTAAGTTACAAACTTCTTCAAGGCAGCTAACATTTCTCAATATGCTGTTACTTGGACATGCAGGGGGAAAAAATAACAAAAATAATGGTCTGTAATGTGATTTTGGAATGTTTTTTGATGTCTTCAAGTGAGTATAGTCTTTTCTGTATCCTTGGAAAACCTTTTACAGGAAAAATGTGGAAAGTCCTGTTAGCTTATTGCAGCATTTAGTCTGTATCAGCAGAGAATCAGTTGATAATTACATATCTTGTGCTTATTCTATGACCCCCTCATTAATTGTAAAATTTCTTGTATAGGAATTTAGCTTAGCCATCAAGGCATAAGTCCCTTTTTGAGATAAGCAGTACAGGATTTTAATTAAGAAATTGTAAATATGACACAGATTTGATTTGTTCTGATTTCTTAAAGGCCACTTATCTGCACTTTGATAATCTTCATACTATTTCTTTTTATTTTGATAGTGTAATAGCTGTTGGAATGGCTTTGGAAGGGACTGAAGCTGATGGGTTTATTAAAAAAACCAAACAACTTCATTAAACATGTAATTTTGAAAAGATACTGTTGACACCTAAACAAAATTTACAGTTAAGCTGATTCTATTTTTTCTAATATAAACTTATATATTAAAGATAAAACTCAAATCAGGTAGTAACAAAATTTAAGCCAAAAGTAATCCATTTCCATTTAACTTTTCAAGTTGTTGGAGCTCTTTGACAGTGAAGACCCACGAGAACGTGATTTCCTGAAGACAGTTCTTCATAGAATTTATGGAAAATTCCTCGGTCTAAGAGCATTCATCAGGAAACAGATAAACAACATTTTCCTCAGGTATGCTGTGTGTGCATGTGTGACTAGGTTGAGGAATATCTTGCCTTCATGGCCTAGGTCTGCAGTGATTTATTCTTGAAATAAAAGACCTGGGTTTGGTCTGTGATCTGGCTTTCAAATGTCTGAAGCTTATTAAAGGTTGTTTCTTTGGAATCTCTGATCCTCTGTTTCAATTTTTGATGGTTGTCTCTTCTGGTAACAGGTTTATATATGAAACAGAGCACTTCAATGGTGTTGCTGAACTTCTTGAGATATTAGGAAGGTAAGTTTGATCTGACACAGAAAAAGTACAAAATGTTAGTGTGGGTGTTTGCTTCAGCTTTGCTGCTTGGGGAATGGAGGAAGGGAAGAGAATTATTACAGCAATGAGTGATGAAGTGCAGTCACTGATAATCTAATACTGTCTGGGTTACCACATGAATATCAAATTAGGACACAGAATATGAATTATGGGTTTTTTCAGTGCAAGTTTTAAAGATGTCTAGCAAAACATTGCTCAAGGGTCCTTGTTTGTCAGGCCTATCTGCTCTTGCTTATCTTGTATCTGATAGATGACTTGTTGTTTGATTCAGAAAATGAATGTTAACTTTTGCCCTCGTGCTGGATGAAATGCTTTAATCCTCAGCAGACT
>NW_008664432.1:5736-36032 GCF_000695815.1 Acanthisitta chloris | reverse complement strand
TTTTTTTTTTTTTTTTTTTGACATTATCTCACCCATTTAATTTTTAATTTTGAAGTTTTTCTGTGGTAGTTGTTTGACTGTTTTTCACAGTAGAAAATTTTATAAATATTGCTGGTTTAACTGAAAATCCAAACATTGTGAACCTGCTGGGGAACAAATTTTCATGGAAATCAAAGAAAAGGGATATTATTTTCTTTTATTTGCCTTAAATGTGAGGGGAAAAAGAAATCACCCTCTTCCTGAAGGACTTCTGTCTGTTATACAACTCATCAACTCTTAAAAATAAGATTACTGAATCAGTGAGAGCCAATGTTTTAACTTTTGGCTTTGGAGGGTAAGGTTGTTCAACAATCTCAAAATAAATGTTCAAACTGCACTGTTAAAATGGTCCAAAATTGTATGCCATCTATTCTGTTTTTCTCTGCAAGTTGCTAGTGATTGTGGGTGAAACGGATCAGCTTCCTGATGCATCTGTCTGAGCTTTGCAATTAGACAGAAAGACTTACTGTAGATGATTTTACTTCATGGAGGTCATGATAAAAATAGTTCAGCTCATCTAATGAGTATTATTTGGCTTCTACTATGATTCTGTGGTATTCCTACCAAAAGTCTGAATTCTCATGATCCCAACACTTTAAAGGTTGTGCATATGTAAAACTCTTTTATGGCTGCAAAATAATCATGTTTAGAAATTGAATCAGAAATGGAGTGTCTCTTGAGCTTACAGAAATTCTTGACTTGCAAGGGGGAAAAAAAATAATCTTTTAATAAAAATAAATCCTGCTTATTCATGTTTTCAGTATTATCAATGGTTTTGCACTGCCACTGAAAGCAGAACACAAACAGTTCCTTATGAAAGTTCTGATTCCCATGCATACTGCAAAGGGATTAGCTTTGTTTCATGCACAGGTAAGCTTTTATCTATTTTTAAGAGTGGTGGGGGTTTCTGTATTTGCATTTGAAACGGATGAAATTTAAAGGAGTATGTGTAGTAATGTAAATATTTTAAAATATTTGCAAATTCACTCTTTTTTTTACAAGAGTTTACAGCTCCTCTATCTAAATGTTTATTTTGAGATAATTTTTAGCCTATATTACAAGTGAAAGAATGTAACAGCAAGTCACAGTGGTGTCAGCTGAAGTGGGAAGCTTTTTTTGCTTGTAGTCTTGTCACACCTTAAGCTTCATTAAATCCCAGGGCCTTGTGCAGTTATCACTTCCTTTATATAACTTAAATGCTGTTTATCAAGGAACCTTAAGCACAGGCAGGTACTTCAGAAGAGCTGCTTGATTTCTAAAGCTGCACCACTGATGGGGAGGGGAGTGTTGTTGCCATTTATAAATGGCAGAAATGCATAGTAGCTCTCTGGATCTGCTAGAAATTATGTAGATCCATGACATGCTGTCAGAATGCTGCAGCTCTTCATCTGACTTCGATCCTTACACTTGCCACAGACATTCAGCCTTTCACTTAAAGAATAATCTGTATCCTTTCCAGACATATGGCACTGGGAGTACTGGATACATTTGATGAGAACTTGCAAGCAATTCTGCTGTGTCTAATTAAACTTGCTTTGTAACTTAGCTCACTAATACAACTCCTTACAGGCTAAAGACACATGGTAAAGAATTTCTAATTACAATGAAATCATTATGACAATATAGTTTAGGAACAGGATCAAGTCAAGAGCTTGCTTAATTCTATATTCTTAAAGGGAGTTTTAAATTAGTGAAATCTCTTGTCTTTGTGGTGTACTGCTGCACACTAGGCTGCTCCATGGGAAGAGTCAGTGATAGGAAAGGGACCAGTCACCTCCCAAGGGTGTTCTCTCCAACAGATCAGTACAGCAAGCTGTCCTTTTTTCTGGATATGTTTAATCCAGTTCATGGGTACCTGAGAGAGCCTTATTAATTCAGCTGTACTGCATACCTGAAAGTAGCATTTGGGCTGCTGATCAGGCCACTCTTCTGTAGGTTTCATGAAACACTAGTGCCACGTGCACACACACATATCACTGTGTTCTTGCTTTTGTATTATCCCAAAGGTGTTAGCCAGCACTAAATCTGCTTGTCAATCCAAAGTGACCTGGTTGCTTTATTGCTGCAGTGCAAGTGTATCCTACCCTTAAAAGTGAAAGCTTTAAAGCTGAATTAAACTTGAGTCTATGTGTCTTTGAACAATAAAGCATTACTGTACTATATATATAATGGGATTTTATGAGATTAATGTGTGACATTAATTATTTTTTTTTAATCTACATGAATTCATTCATAGCCTAAGGGTAAAAGAAATAAATTAGACCTGTTGCAATGATAGCATTGTAATTATCTGCTTTGGTATAACAGATTTTTAAAAAAATAAAAAGAAGGAAAGGTAATGCATGAATTCAAGCATCCTGAGTATTAAAATGTCATGCATGTATATAGTTTGTCTTTGCTTTATACTGCGAAATGAAAAATACTGTGACTTTTTAAAATCAGTCTTAATGGAATCTAGAATTGTAACTGCTTCAGCAATAGGATTATTGTATGGTTTCTGCATGAGGTGGTTGCTTAGTTACTCAACTATGTGCTAAGTAACTAAACAATAAGTAATGAGATAACATTAAATATCCCACCTTGGCCTGAGAAGTCTCTCACAGACCCCTCTGGAGGCTGGGAGAGAGAGCTGGTGACTGAATCACACCATGCTTCCCACTTCATGCACCTTCCACACACACTTGTTGGCCATTGCTCTGGGAAAGGACACTCAGCTGGGCAGCAGCTGCCTGATCTCTTGTAGCCATGGAATATGCTAAAGTTTTTTCACCTGTAATCTTGCCACCAAATGTTGAGTGCTGTAGGTGTCTAGTACTTGAGCAATGTGCAACACGTGCTCAGTCAAACCTGTGTTAGAACTTGTTTTTTGCTGAAAGTATCACATTTTTTCCCCCCAGTGTGGATGTTTAAAAATGATAGCCTTGTAATGTTAGTACAGGAATTGGTGTTAAGAAAAATCTGTTTGGATACTGGATCTGAGTTATGGAAATAACTTGTCAAGCTTAAAAGTAATTTTCTTCTAGAACAAAAAAAAAAAAAAAGATGATATTTGGTATGCAGGAAGTTTTTGTAAGATAGAGCAGGCCTGTATATCTTGCTGCTCTAATTGCTGTTTTGTTTAGTTTGGACTAATATGAAATGGCTGTGTTAGGGGTGTTTTGGGTCGGGTTCCCCCCCATGATGTGAAGTGCTTCCATTAGAAGTTGTGATATTTAGTTATGCTGCAATGTCTAAACAGTGTCTGCTTAAACTAAATAATCACATGACTTACATTCTAGCTCGCTTATTGTGTTGTACAGTTCCTGGAAAAAGATACAACTTTAACAGAGCCTGTAAGTAGTTTCCAGTTTTGAATGTTTTTCTGTTTTTAATTTCAATTAAATATTTCAGTGTAACCTGTTAGAATCATGTAGCAGTGATCCACAAGTGTGGGGGGAGGTAGCAGGGGGAAATTAAATCTAGAACAGTTGTTAAGAAAATTCTGGGTTTGAAAGGGCATTTCTCTCTCAACCTGTGGCCAGGATAGAGTAACAGTTTGAACCACTGATATCATACGAACTCCCCCATATAGAAAGCATGTCACAACTGGATTCTCTCCTCGTAAGAGCTAAACTTTCAGTGTTTTTGGTACTGATTTGCTTGTGCTCAGCCACTGCATAAAGTTGAAATATTTTAGGGAATAAACAATCCCAAAATAAAAGTTGAAAAGGAAAACAACACTTTATTTAGACAGAAAGAACTCTGAAATTCCAAATTTCTGTTCCGTCTCTCCAGTTCCTGGGGTGCCTCTTGGCGGTTAGAATACAGGTGCTTCAGGCATCAGTGGTTTTTGCCAGACTGAGTCTCTCATGATACATATTGACAGCTTAGCTCAAAAGGGTTTTGCAGTGCTTTGTGCAAGGGCTTTGGGCAGGGCCCATAAAGAAGAGCAGAGGCTCAGGGCAGTGCTGCAGCAGCTCATGAGGACACAGACTGATGTCAGACCAGCTACAACAGAAATGGGCTTTTAGATGGAAAATCAGTAATCTTTCCATTAGGGGTATGTTGATATTTAGGTACTTTATCCCTTTTTATGACAGGAAAATGAAGAGCTTATGGAAAACCTGATTTTTTTTTTTTTTTTCTATAAAGAAAAGAATTCTTTGGGGACTCTTTGGGGAAACAACATAGGTCTGGTTTTTTTGGTGGAAGCTTGTTTTTTGCACAGCCATTGATACTGATGTTATTCTGTTGATGGTGCAGGTGTCTATCAATTTGCCTTGTGTGCTTTGAAGCATCTTCTTCTCCCCTACGCTGCAGTGCTGCCAGCTGCACTGGTCAATAAGCTCATTTTGTGGGATAGGGTGAGGAGAAAGGATTTGCATAACCCTTATTCCTTAAGCCAAGCGATAAAGCAGCCCAGGCATTTTGACAGTGAAAGTTGACATGTGAGCAGAAAACGTGTAGTATTACGTAAAAACCTGCAGGAGTGAATGAAACGACAACGTGACAAAGCCAGAACTTCCTGATATGGATTCACAGAAGTGTGATGCAGGATCCAAGCCCAAACTTTGACATGGAGAAGGCAGAACTTGAAGTAGGAATGCCATGGTGCAACCCTGAGATTCATCTGGGCTGTAGTTTGTACCATTCTGGTTACCTTTAAATCAGTAAAGGTGAATTCAGACAGGAGAAGATAAAAGAACTCACTGCAGGGTCACTGGCTCTGTTTACTTAGTTCATGACTTTGAGTCCGTATTAAAACTTGCTTTATAAAGAAGTAGAAGTTTGTAAGATGATAGGAAGTGAAGCCTGAAGTAACTTTCTGAAATGCTTGAAAAAGAAATGTTAAAATTTGGGGCAACTGATGAGATAACATTGGAAATTTTCCTTGGCTTTAGGTCAAGTAATATTTTAAGAACTCCATCAGAAGGCTGTCTTCATGCATACCTTACTGTTATTTTTCTGGCAGGAATTGTCACTCAGGGTCAGTTTAGAGGACATTCAATCTGAGCTCTTGTAGCTATGGTAGTCTGCCTCAGGTCAGTCCTGATGTTTGCAGAGCTGACAAGAAGAGTTTGTTACCTAACCCTGCTAAGTGTGATGGCCTTTACATTGAAGAAATCAGGCTAAACGTGCAGCCCCTGTACAGGAGCTAAGTTTCCTGGCAGGTGCCTGCTGTTCCAAGTCACTTTATGGGAGGTTTGTAGCTCAGGGAAGAATATTAATCTAAAGATTTTCATGGAGTAAGAGCAGCAAGATTTCAGATCTCCATTTATGTTGATGACTTCTTTGAATAAGATCTATGAACATAAATGTGCATGTATCAGCTTTTTAATAGGAAAGCATAGTCAAGCTGGAAACTGATATTCCAGCAAGGAGGGGCAACATATATGCATCCTGTAGAGGTGTGCACTGTTATACTGGGAACACGTTATTTCTTTATCAAGTCGGGTCTCTGTATCAAAGTATGTTCTGACACTTTTGCAGGAACATGTGCTGGAAAGTGACTTTTCTAGCTAACTCAATTTTAGGCTTATGAGACTAGTAAATTCATATTCCAGTTTGGGGTATATGGTAGGTAGTCACAGCTTTTTGTTGGCAAATGTGCTCATCTGAAGTGTTTTGGCTTAGTTGCAAAGGAAGATGTCAGCAGAGTGAGCTCTTACACCTGTAAATGTTTGTGTTTGCTCTTTAAAACTACAAAATCTCAGTATATGACCAAGTCATTCAGTTATGAGCTAATTAACAGAAAAAGGGGTCTAGATTTAAAGTGGCTTTACAGAGACAAATTCCAATTATTAATCTAGAGAGACAAGTGTAATTAATTCATTGAAGTCTGACTGTTTGAGAGTGGAGGAGACACAAGTGAAAGACTCCTGAATCTGGGAATGTCATTTGAACTGACATTGAATTTTGTAGCAGTGGGATATGTGAGTGTCCTAGGATAAAGACTTGTGGGCATTTAGTCATGTTAACTCTTTCTCTGGAAAGCCACATGTAGTTGTGAATAAAACAGGCAACTGGAAAGCTGAAGGAAAAAAAATCAACATGTCAAAAAGCAAACATGGAAGGTATTTGAATAGTTGAGTAAGTTTTCCCTTTGGATAGCATGGAATAGGTGCTGTCGTATCATGAAAACAGAGGCCCTTTCCTCAGAATGGAAGTCTGTAAGACTCTGGGAATGTTTCTGCTTCTGAAACATAGTTACAGCTTTTATTTTTTTCCTTCTACTTTTTTTTTTTTTAAGCCAGCATTAATTTTGTAATTTAGATGCCATGTCAGATGCTTATTTCTAGGAAAAAGGCCTCTAGCCATTTTGTTGTGTTCTCCTCTTCCTCTTGGGGACTGTAATTTCCAATTAAGTTTCCCAAATGTTGTTTTTTTCCAATCTTCTGTAAGGTAGTTTCCCATGTAGATGCCGGAATATATTTTATCTGTAAGTTCACATCTTTCTTTTAGTTTCCAGTCTAACATTGCAAATCGTAGCAGGGAAAAAGAATTGGTGGAGGCCATGGCTCCTCTGTTTGTGCTGTCAGTATGTACCACTTCCTCTCAGGCTCCAAACCTGTGATGCCAAGACAGGTGCTTCCCAGAGCATGGATGAGTAGAAGACAAAAGATGTTCTGTGAAATTTAGCTACAGGGGAGTTCATTTTGTGATGCTTTGTGATCAACATCTTATCAATTAATGTATGTACTGGGACAGGAGCGGAGTGTGAACAGATAACCACAGACACGGGAAGTGATAAGGGTCTAAGTTATTCTGCTTAGAGAAATATTGAAAAGAATGTTTATTTTCAGTTACATCTAGCTGTATTCAGTTTTCATTGAACCTCTGGATAAGGAAAAGCAAACTAGTACTTTTTTTAATCTTAGCAAGTATGTAATAGAAATTTGTTCTGCTTTAACTTGTTTGTATTTTCGATGTAGGTAATCAGAGGATTGCTCAAATTTTGGCCAAAAACGTGCAGTCAGAAAGAGGTTGGTTTTGTCTCTTATTTCTGGCATCTACTATGATGTAAAATATTGTGGGACAGATTCACAAACCTTTACCTCTGCTGTGCTCTGCCAGACATCCTGCAGAAAACTTGAGTTCTTGAAGATCCTCGAGGCTCTCACCTTTGTCATGTGACTCAGTGCAGTTGTTTTGTATGTCTCTGTTCTCACTAAATTAAAACTATAATCAAAGTTGCATTCTAATGAAGATATTGTGTAGAGAAACAATTTTCTGAGGTGAGAATTAGTAGATATTAGACCATGTTGGAGGTGGGGGAGCATGTCATCTGCAGTGTGACACATGTGAGATGCAGAGTAAGTGTCTGGTAAAGCAAACATACTTTCCTTTTTTTAATTTTTTTTTTTGGTAGTATGAAAATAATTTTAAACAGCCTTGGGGAAATCCTTTTTTTTTTCTATTCTATTTTTTTTTCTGGTTTCTTCTATGTAGTCAAAATGAGTTTGCAAATCAGGAGTTTGATTTATGCCACCAGATTCCACCCTTGACAGCTCTTTAAAAGTGAGGTCCCTTTACACTGTTGTTCCTGTTTCTGTGAGCGGTGTTAAATTTTTTCTGTGCCAGCTGCCCAGTGTTCTGCTGGCTGCAATTTTATGCAGGAATTAACTATTCATCACTTCAAAAGCTACTTTGGAGATCTTGGATAATGGTATTCTCTGCAGCCATTCTTGAAATAAAACGCTCTAGAGTTTCTTTTAACTGTAACAAAAAAAAATTCCACCAAACACATTTTACACAGAAGCAGTTTGAGGGAGTATTCAGAGCATTGACACAAAAGAAGTCCAAGAGGTGAGCTGGAACCTGGTAGCTGAAACTAATGATTGACTTCTCTTAGGCTGCAAGAACCCTGTGGATGTCTAATGCTTTGTCATGACACACAGTGTTCTTTGCAGGATTCATGACTAATGCATTAGCTGTTCTTTTGTTTCTGTTTACAACAGTGAGATAAAACATCCTCATACTTTTTCCTTTTTCTTTTTTAATACAAACAGGTAATGTTTTTAGGTGAAATTGAAGAAATCTTAGATGTAATAGAACCAACACAATTCAAAAAAATAGAAGAGCCTTTATTTAAGCAAATATCCAAGAGTGTGTCAAGTTCACATTTTCAGGTAAATAAAAAAAGATATTTTAAAAAACCAAATGCTGTAGGAACTTACTTTATGGTTGTTGACCCCTAAACTTTGTGTTTCAGGTTGCAGAAAGAGCTTTGTACTTCTGGAATAATGAATATATTCTTAGCCTGATTGAGGAGAACATTGATAAAATTCTACCAATTATGTTTGGCAGTTTGTACAAGATCTCCAAAGAACACTGGAATCCGTATGTAATGTTTAATTTTATTTATAGTACCAGCAATAAATTGTCCACTGTTTCAGGTTTGGATTGTGAGTTTGTAAACAGTACTTCATGTTCCCTTAGATCAGATGAAATCCATGAGATTGTGGGTGCTAAAATGGGCATCACTTTCAGCTGTATTGTGCTTTCATTGTTCTGCAGTGTTATGATGGAGACCTAGAATTTACTGAAAGACCATGAGAAAATTGGATGATGGTTGTTACACTGTAATCTCATGACATCTTGTGTTAGGCCAAAACGCAAATTCATGCTACTTAGACCAAAACCATTTCCAGGGGTTGCTTCTGCTATATTTATGCTTTGCTGTCCTGTACTACTTTAGATGAATAAAATTCTCTGTGTCTTCATAAGTAGTTATTGCTGCCCATGAGATAAGAAAGGGAAAAGATATCATCAGACAACAGCAATGCCTTCCACTATAAAGGATGGTAGGAGTGAGAAATGAGTGACTAATTAATTTTGTATTTAATGCCACAAGTTAAATATTGGTGGTTTTTATAACATGTTTGCAGAAGCAGTAACGGTATTGAAATACTAAAAAGCAGTTTGCTGGTGCCAGCACCCTGAAAGTCAGTGAGCACAATGTGAAGCTTGTACAGGCAAAAGCCAGGGTGAGCAGGAGCCTCTCACAGCCTAGGAGTAAATCAGATGTCCTGTTTTAAGTCCTTGGAGGCTTTGAAATTACTTCTGATTTATCTGAATGGTGTGTCTAGTGCAAACACGGTAGCTGAGACAATTTATATTTTGGAGAATTAGTTCTTGGAGCATCAATATATTTGGGGATGTGAAGCTTGTACAGGCAAAAGCCAGGGTGAGCAGGAGCCTCTCACAGCCTAGGAGTAAATCAGATGTCCTGTTTTAAGTCCTTGGAGGCTTTGAAATTACTTCTGATTTATCTGAATGGTGTGTCTAGTGCAAACACGGTAGCTGAGACAATTTATATTTTGGAGAATTAGTTCTTGGAGCATCAATATATTTGGGGCCTCAATAAATTATGTCCCTCTTCCCTAACTGCAGACAGAAGTTGTTCTTTATGAAGGAAGTAAAAGTCACAGGGTAATTGCATACCTTGAGGGGAAGGAAGTCTAAGCCTTTGGTTTTAATCTGGTTTGGAGGGCAGTGAAACAGGCTCATACCCATCTGTCTGCTCAATACAGATCAAGGTTTTCCTCTCAGAAAACCAAAACCCTGAAGAAGCTTTTGACTTCAAACCACATGAAGGCCAGTGTACCAAAAAATAAAGAAGTGTGTAAACAAACAGGCCAAGCCTACTGCACACTTGGAATGAGCTCTGTTGAACAGCTGGGAGATTTCCTAGTGCCACAATGGACAGAGGGTACTGAAAAGGCAATCCTGGTCCTTTGGTTATTTCCTTAGGCTTTTCTGTCACTCATTTTTCAAGGTCCCAGGGCTGCAGAAGCCACCCTGCTCTGCAGCCTTCCAGTCAGTGCTGCTGTGTGCAGGGGAACTTCTAGTGAGGAGAAAGATGGGGAAAGGCAGTTCAGTTACATTTTGATAAACAATAAGCTTTATGACAGGCACCTTTATGTTTAATTTCATTGCTAATTTTGTATTTTTGGTATAACTAAGAGTGGGTTTAAAGGAGATAAACAACACAATGGTTAACAGAGTTTTATTGAAATATGAATGCTTGCACAAAAAGAAGAGTGATAGCTAATGTGGAAGTGCAGGCAGACATATAACACACAACCAGCACTCCTCAAGTTGTTCAGTTTCTGAAAGAAACTAAGGTACTGGAAACCATTATCCAATGTTCTCTCCAGTGCTCTAATGGGCCCTGTGCAGCAGGACTGCCCAGACACTGCTGGGAGAGCTTCCAGTGCCTCTGCTAAACCACAGCGCTGTGGTTCCTCTGCTGCCTTCCTGAAGCTGTTAGCCAGGAGTTTTATTTTTCTAGATTCTCATATTACATTACTCAAATCTTGCAAGACTGTTGTTAAAACTTGGTTTATTAAAGGTTAACATAATTTAATGGCTTTCAAGGACAGCCACTGCATGAATAATTATACCCTGTGCAATTACACAAGTCAGGAACTTAAGGTTAAATAGCCATTTCAAGAAATGCTTAACTATACTATAATTTCCGCTGTAAATTAATAAAATCCAAAGGGTTTTGTTTCAGAAACTCACTGACCTTACAGGAGCATCTTGAATAAGAAGCTCAGAGTCCAGAAAGGAAATGGAACACTTGATTACTGAAGTGAATTTTGTCATAGAGTAATTCTGATGGCTGTGCTGCTTCTGTTCCAGAACCATTGTGGCACTGGTGTACAACGTGCTGAAAACCCTGATGGAAATGAATGGCAAGCTTTTTGATGAACTCACAAGCTCATACAAAGCAGAAAGGCAAAGGTAGTGGTTCTTTTTCCAAATGATGAGTTATGTATCTAAGATGTAGTTTGTTGTTGTGGCTGTGAGGTTCTGTAGTGGCACTGCTCAGCAGATGTTTGTTGCTGGATGTCCTGTGCATGAAGTGCCCACACAGGTGTGTGTCAGTGGTGTGGGGGGAGCTGAAGCCTGGGGAGGTGGCAGGAAGGCCCCAGCTCCCCATCCTGCCTGGGCAGGGAGTGTGCTCTTCCCTGTGTGGTGAAAACAGGCTCAGCTGCTGCTGGCTGTGCTGCCTCAGGGGTGTCTTGAGAGAGCTGAGCTGGAGAATGCTTCAGAGCAGAGTAAAACATCTCTCTACCCTACTAACCTACTGAGCAGCACTGTTGGAATAAAGGAGGCAGGGCAGGGTGCAGGTTATCCTTGGCCAGCTGAGACCACATGCCAAGTCTCCTTTCTGTAGCTGCTCTTCTCCCCCAAAGATGCTTAGTCCCTTAATTGGCATGTGATAAAGAACCTCCTCAGAGCTGCAGCCATCTGTGCAAGGCCACCCTACAGCAATTGCCTGTGTTTGCTGGAGCAAAGGTACAGTTTCACCACTAACCATTACTGATTTGTGTGCTCACTTTTTAATTGAGGAAACTGTCACTGCCTCTAAAATTAGCTTTGGAGAAAAGCTTACAAAAGAAAGTAGTAGAAAAATCAGAGTTGTTTTACACTCCGTCTGGAGATGCAGTTACTTAACTATCTTCACTCTTCTACAGAGAGAAAAAGAAAGAATTGGAACGTGAAGAGTTGTGGAGAAGGCTAGAGGAGTTAAAGCTCAAGAAGGCGATGGCAGACAAGCAGAACAGCACTCACAATGTGCTCAATGCACACAATACAAGTGCCAAATAAAAGAAATGACCACCTCTACTCAGCAGACATTCTTTTTTTGTACCCTTTTGAAATATGTAAGGATTTGCAAAAGAAACCTCATCAGTATAATAGCAACAGCCAATTTTTTCTCTGGCAAATGTAAAGATTTGAATTTAAATACAGCAGCTAAGTGATGTCACTACCACGACATATTGTAAATTTGTCTAATTATTGATATACTGTCACTTCCAGCGTTTCATAGAAATGAATTATCATCCTTACTGAGTGAAATAATTATGGGAGTGGTGAGAATTATGACTTGAATTTTTGATTGTGTTGCACATAGGTGGTATAGTTTGCTATGTACACATTTTTCCTTGTTTTATATGTGCTTTTCACATCGCTGCATACTTTGGTTAAGATGATAGAAAAGGCTTCTAGTTGTGCTGTATTTTCTCAAATAAAACCAAGGTACGTTACCAGTAACTTGAGACACTCAGTATGTGCCCCTTACAGCAGTGAAAGGAAGGTGGATACAGCATTGTCCTTGAATTCCAGATTGGAGCCAGATTTAGATTTATACAATGCTCACATCAGAAGGAGACAAGGTAGGGAGAGAGTCAGCTGCAACAGGTTGGGATGGGCAGTGCCTCTGCCCCATTCTTGTTGCCTCTCAGTCCTGGGCTAGTTAGGGATTTCCTCCTGCTACAGCTGAGGATGGAGCTTCCTCTAGAGAGCCCATCAATGATGCTCCTCATCAGCCCAAGGACCCTGCAGAGTAGTGCAGGTCTCTCGCTGAGACTATCTTGGATGTTTCTGCATTAGTTTTAGCATCTCAAGGGCTGAAGAATGAGACCAAAATTGGCATTATTAAATTTTTTTCAGTAATGAGGGAAGGATGTCAAGAAATAGTTTTCTTTAAAGAAGATGCAGTCTGTTTCTTAAAGGTGGAAGTCGACAATAGAAGTCTTGTCTGTTTACTTGATCAAGTATTTTTCACATCTTTTATCAGAGTACCATTCCAATCTCTTAAATTGCAGTTGTGTGGAAAAATTTTGTAATGAAAGATCTTTTGGGGAATTGAGCAGCATTCAATAAAGTCTTTATGTTTGTATTTAGTGCTGTACCTCACATCTTTGTGTTTACGAAGACCAGGAGAATTAGAATGGCTGTTCAGAACAACCTTTTTTAACTGCACAAGTCTCTGACTCACCTGTGGATTTTCACCAAGTGGCACAAGTGTTGGAGGCACAGGCTGCTGTGGTTTTTTTTTTGGTGAGCAGGGTGAAAGGCTTGGCTCTGCTCTGTGGTGGCCAGAACAGGTGTCCTGGGCTTCCCTTAGCTATTGCTTGGCTGGTTTACTGACACAATGCAAGCAGGTTCCAGGGAGGGGGAAGTCTCTGTTGCACTGAGTTGACTTTATTACACTTTTATTGTTGCTTCATTTTTGTCTCTAAGTAGTTGTTTCACAGAGGAAATGGGACTAGCACTGCCTGAAGGGGCTTACACTTCCAGCAGCTCTGTCAGATCAATCCAATTAGCTGCTGCTCTCTGTCAGTTTAATATTAAAAGACTACAGAATCAGCAGACTAAAGTATTTTGCCCATGGTAGCAGGCTGCCCAAAATTTGGGGGGTGGGGAAATCCTTTACCTTTCATGGTGGTTTGAAGGGAGAGGACTGTCCTGCAGGCACAGCTCACCTCAGTTCAGTGCTGTAGTGCCTTTTTGCACTCCCAAGAGACAAAATATTTTCAGCTGTCCTACAGCCTAAAGGAAGTAACTTCCACAGTCCTGGGGAATGGAACACTTACCTTGCAGGGGTACAAAGAGCAAATCACTTGCTTCTGTCATTGCTACAAGTTGTTCAAAACATTACAAATATGGACATCAAGACTAATAGGAAAACATCACAGTAGCTATAAGAGGCCTTTCCAAATTGTGCAACACTCCTATAAATAGGTGGTATGTAAAAGAAAGGTTTCTTGGCTGGGATCAGCTGGGCTGCTCTAGTAACATTTCCTTATAAAACAAAACATCCTGACAGCTGAGATCTATGTCTTATGACTGGACTGCTGGGGGAATTCAGTGGGGGCAAAAAGTGCAGTAAACACTGCAGAAAGGAGTGTATGTGTTATTTTATCATATCTTCCATGTACCCCCACAGCTGGGGCTAAGTTCTTTTTCAGCTTACCTTCTGTGACCTCACTGGCAGAAAAAGAAGAAAAAAATGCAGTAGGATCCATCAGTACCTGATCAAGTTGTTTACAAATTTATTTTTTTTTTGCAAAATCCAAGAAACAGATGCTACTAATATCATTTATTAAAGGAACACTTGGGTGTATCTTTGACAGCAAGGAATCAAGAAAGGTCAGTTGTCTGTGTTTTCCACTGCTGCATGCCTGTTCTGTAGGTATTTGGGAAAGTCAAGGGCTCTAAGCTGCTCAGGGCAGTCACAGTGGAATGCTGTCCTAGCAGCACAGGCTGTGATGTAGCAAAATCCATGGTGTTTTTCTGGATATGGATGGTCTAAGTGTGGGGGTTTTTATCCACATCCCGTGCCTGATTTCTGTCCTATTCCCCACCACTCTGGATGGAGTAGCTCTCAGTTGGCTTCAGCCCTGCAGTGTTTGGCCTCTGCTCCCCCTTCCAGTTTAATCTCATTCCCTCACTGTGCACACCTGAGGCAGGTACAATATTGGCCCTGTTCAGCAGCCATCATTGCAAGCCACTGAAGAGGAAGTGGTGGCTGGACACCACCTTTCTCCCATACAAATACTTTTTTCCCCAAACAGACAGTGCTGGTGTTTTATCTTACTACAATGAGTTGTTGCTCCTTTGTTTAAGGCTGTGTTTGGTCAAGGCAGTGCCTTGATTTGCTCTGGAAATCAGCTCAAAGTAGTGAACTTTGTTCCAAAATGCTTCCCCTTGGACAGCAAAAAAAAAGGGAAAAAAGGTGAAGGGTACTTCTGATATGCTTACTCCTATATTCATATTTTGTTAGAAGAGGAAGGAAGAAGCAAAATATGACTTGACATCCTTGCAGCAAAGTCTTCAGAGCAAACATGCAGTGGTGCACTGCTTCCCTGTAGACTCCAAAAATCCAAGTCAGGCATCTCCACTAACAAGGGACTTATAAGGAAGAAAAATACACCACCACCCCCAGCACAGCTAGTTAGGAGGCATTCCCCATATAATTGAGAATCACATTCAATGCCAGACTGATGAAAGACTCTTTTTCACTTCCTTAGCAAAGACTGGGGCAAACAGGGATAAGCAACAGCCTGAGACAGACTTTGACAATGACTATCAGCTCAGCCCCAGAAAGTTATCATGTTGCTTGAGTTTCCTTTAAGTTGGACTGAACAGCTTTTTGTTTTTCACCTTATCCTTGTGCAGTAACACTCCTGCCTAGGCTGTTTCCAGCTCAGCTGGACCCGAGAGCAGGTAGCTTCAAAAAAGGTACACAATATCTTATTGGAAGTATTTTTTAATATTAAAGTCACTATACTTTAAATCAAAAATGACATGTAAGAGAATTCCAGTGTATTTTGTTTTAAGACATACTTTGGAGAAGGGAGGCCTGGCTGGTTTTAGAGTACCTTCCCTTGCATTAAGCACAGTCGAGGCAGAGTCTGTGCCAGGGCAGCAGATGCAGCTCATGGCTCCTGCAGAAGTTAGATGGGCTGGTGGAGAAACATTCAAACACTGTCCACTTGTTCACAATTTACTCCAGCGGTGACTTTCTGAACATCAGCGAGTTCTCTCCTTTCCCCCTGGTTCCCCCATACATTGAGGTAAACTTGTTAAATTGGGAATAGACAAGCATGAGTTTGTTAGATCTGTCCTAGAGTTAGCTCCTTTCTGAAGTCCAAAGGCTGTTCACTAGGCTGGTCCTCCAGCTGTTGTCTTTCTGGGAGAAAACATACCTGGTTTGCAGCTTTAACTGCTGACTGAAGTTTATTCCAGTTATTTTCTGTCCCTCCTGCTAATAATAGTTAAATAGTCTCAGCTTATGTGGTTCATTGCTTGACGACTCCTCTTCAGATGTCTCTTTCGGATTTTGATCATCCACTTAACACTTAGCTTAGCAAAATCTGCAGCCTTAAACAGAGCCAGAAAGATACCACAAAGAAGAGCAATCATGTTCCAGGGATTGGCTGTGATGATCTGAAAGAGATGAAAAATATTTAGTCCCCTCATCTGACATCATCATCATCATCATAACTGCCCAAACAATTCCATTTTCCAAGCTGAAGTGTTTGGCAGCCTATTTCTTTATGGTGCAAAGGTGGCCTGTAGTGCCTTCTCCCCACACCAGTGTTTTCTGATTCCTTCCATCAGGAAGGAAAAATGCTGTACTAGGTGCTGAACTCCTTTTAAACTATTTCAGGACACTGAATTGTTTAAAACTTTGGAGGTACACAAATTGTTAATTTTAAAATTTTCTATTAAACTTACTGTATGATTTGACTATTACAAAGAGAAGCAGTCACAATGAAGATCTTCCAGAAGACACTACTAGAAAACTTTACCAAGATGGCAATACAATGCTAAACCAGCTCTCGACAATGGTAACTACTTCTGCAGACAATACAGCATGTATCTTCTACTTCTTACTATGTTTGGTTCAAGAACAGTTAAGTTTATTGATAGTTCTCCTTCCACCTCTAGGCACAAGGATGACTTCTAGGATCTCCAACAAAGGAAGCAGAGCTAGGCTTAGGCAGCAGTGAAGCAGCAGCACCCAACTTTGGGGCCAGCCAGTGTGAGTGCAGTGTCACCAGGTCACCACCCGAGCCAGAAGGTCTTAAACAGGCTTTCCATATTTTTAAGCCTCCCAAAAGCTGCCAGTGCTTGTGAGCTATGACCTCTTCAGCATGAGGAAACAAGCACTCCCAATCCACTGGATCAAGGGCAGCTTTCAGCTGGAAGGCAGCAAAGCTGTGAAACCCACCTGGCAGAGAGAAGCAAGAGGGGTGGGACTAAGACTGAGGTGTGCCTGGGTCCAGCACAGCAGGAGGGCAAAGGATCAGCTCCTGACTCCTGTCCCACACAGTCTGCATCCACACTGGTTTTGGCCAAGAAAACAAGAACTCTGTGGATTTTGCTGCTGCAGGACCTCAGCTGGCAGGTAGGGTCATTTTAAGTGCAAAATTTAAAACAGATTCTCTGCACACTCTGCCATTCTACATTTTTCTGGGGAGGGCAAATGTATGTGACCTTCTCCCCTAGAACACTAGGAAAACAAGGTCTAGCTCATGCTTACAGCAATGTACCTGCAGTACTCACCTGCATACCTTTCAAGCACTCCAGAGACTGATCACAGGCTTGTCTGGCACATCCTACGCCTCTGGCTGCAGAACATTGAGCTAAATTTTAAAGTACTTTTTATGCATTTTAATGCAGTACCAAATTGCATTCTAATAATGGATAAAAAGTAGACTAGGCTATTTTTGTTATTCTTATTTAAGCCAAAGTTTCTTGCTTGTCAATTAATGAAAAAAAGTCATGAAATCAGTTTATCCAAGCACTTTTTTTAATTAAAAAGTTCAGATTTGACCTGAAGCTACACTCTGGTAGAATACAGAGGATGTGCTTTTTTTAGCTCTGTGTATCTCTAGCTGCAAACAGAATCCTGAGTGTTCCCAGCCCAAGGAGAGGTGTCAGATGATCCTGACCTCCACAGGCTATGCATTACTGGATGTAAGGAAGAGTCTAGCATGAAATTTCTGAAGTAACCTCACTTTTCCTCTGCATTTCTGCCTGGACTGAGGTAAGTGCATGCACACACAAGCCATGAGACAGCAATCACAAAGGGACTAGTGTGTTACTCACGTCCTGAACAGTCTGTATGAAAGGGTCTTTCCACTCAAACACCACGAAAAACAGCTGATCACTTCCTGGTTTAGTTCTCTGGTCGATATAGTTAACCACACTAGTCTGGGAAGAGGGAAAAAAAATGTGCAGGTTACTTTCTTCAGAGGTAAAATGAGTCTTATTTGGGGGCTTCCAACTCAGCCTTTCTCTGCCTGGAACAACGGGCTCCCAGAAATATGGAAAGGACAGTTTACTCTGTCTCATGCCCATATTATTTTTCTATTTCTCACTCAGTATCAACACTACAATACCATTTTTATGTTCCTGTTCAAGAGGGGGAAATTAATTACCAAAATTAATTTACCTGGAGTAATACATTTGGGAAGTTCTCATGAAGGAATGCTAAATTACTTTTTATTACCAGAGACCCATACAGTGGTGGCTGAAAGAGACTCCTCCTTTTTGAAAAATCAGTGGCAGAATAAACCAGAAGGTGCCAGCAAGTGCAGAAATAAAGTGGAAGGAAAGAAGCCCAGATGTTAACAACCAAACCCACACTTCCCAGTGCTGCCCATTAACTAGGTCACCGCTTGAAACTAGAGCTGACCAGCAGAGAGCTGTAGTACAATTCCAGCAGGGAACTGGGTTAGGATACCAGACTGATATTACAGCCACACAAAATCATAGTCTGAAGAGCCACAATCAGGAAAGTATTAAGACATCAGGCTACAGAAAAACATTTGTATTGTAACACTTGCCCCAAGCCCAGGGAGGGGAACTACATGGAGTTTGTAAACAGGCAGTAACTAACACAGTTTGCACTACCCCCTGGTTCTAGGAGACAATGCAAACTACTCAAGAGGCAGACAGTGACCTAAGAGGAAAGCACAGCATTGGAAGGACTTCTCCAGCCCTCAGAGGAGTGTTGACATCTTGGTGTGTGCACAAGGGAGTACTGCTGCTCATCCTACAGCTGTTTAATTCGGATCTGGAAGCGATGAATCCAGCAGCACTGTAACTTCATTTCAGGGTTGGGACAGGAAGATGAGACATACAATGGAAGAAATTGCCCCTTCCATGTTTTGTGTGCCCACTGTCCCAGGCAGAGGAAGGCTGAGTCCCTAAACAGACTGCTATCTTCTCCTGCTTACAAGCCTTTCCATTGTATGAGGGACGACCTGATACAAAAGCCTGCCATCTACCATGGCACAGTTTCTTTACAAACACTTCTATGTTTGTGTCAGTCTTCTCCACAGTCCCTGCCCTGACCAGACTTTAGGCTATGAATAAATAGAAGCAAGAGCTAGAACACTATGTATGTCCATTCAGAGCATATGGGAGCTTCACCACCTCCTGTTTCCTGGTCAAATACCTTTGCTGCACTTACCCCATCCTTGTACAGCTTATTTCCTTATTGCAGGGTACCAACTACACTCACCCAAGAAAACTGCACACTGGGAAACAGTACACAAAACTAAATGAAGACAATGGGAAAGGAAGAAAATACAAATTAATGACTGCTGGGGTAGTTAGCAGAGTGACTGACTGTGCTATTTGACCTAGTATTTGGATCCATCTTTCCAGCATGCCAGCTCCCAGTTTTAGATTTGAAAGGCTAATAGACTTCCTCATGCAATTTGAGCAGATGTTGTACTGTCAAACAAAGCAAGTGCAATTTATGTCTGAGCTGTTTCAACTTCTGCTGTATTATTAATAGGGATCTGATTCCTAGTTCCTAGGTTTTATTAAAAACAAACAAACCCACAAAATGAAAAAAAAACCCCAACACGCTGTTCACCTACCCTGATGACCAGAGCCCACAACTGCTGAACTAAATAGATGTTTATGGTCACAAAAAGCTTATTTTCTTTCTGAGTTTGAGCCAGCCTTTTGTTTCTACTTTGAGACACATTAGGCTTGGGCTTTCAAAAATCCTACACTTGGTAAGCAGCACATGGCAAGTGATACAGAGCTGTAGGTGATGAAGGACAGACAGACAACTGCTGTTAGTGCTTACATGGCAGCAGCTGAGTGATACATTCTTCTCCTCCAAACTAAGGCATTAGCTTGGGCCTTGCATGACTCTGGGATTTGCCTCCTGTCCTCCACCATTGGAGTAGGAGCCTACCCACCTCACAGTCACAACTCTGCTCTTCCCTTAAGGCTGTGCCATGTAACACCCTAACTGTGAGAACTAAGGATAGGAGAACTGAAGTTTCTGCTTCGTTTTGCTCTCTACAAGATACTCTTTCCAAGTGTGCCATGGACTAAGAGAAAGTACAGTCTCTGAAAGAGACACTCTCTGGAAAGGACTGCTCTTAAAATTCTCATTTTTCATCACTGATGGGACACTTCCTTTCCAGCCAACACTGGGAGCAAATCAAACTCAAAACACAATTATTTTCCTGTCTGTTAGTGTGAACAGAACAGGGATGAAAGTTAAACTCATTTTCTCTCTAGATAAGTTTGCATCTTCCATCTGCATATTTTCTAGTCTTAAATGACGTAAGAAGTAAAGCTACTCCATGTTTCTAAGGACACTAAACAGCTAAAAATTCCAAACCCAAACAAAAAGCAGACACGAGACTGCTACAAAGGATGGAAGGCTTACATTTACCTCTTCATCCTAACATCAGCCTCTGTGGTAACCTAAACAATACCTCTTTCCAATACTAGCTGTTATTTAGACAATTCCTTTGGAAATTGTTCTCCACCTTGAGCTGTGTTAATATTTCCACGTCAGTCTCTTTGGACCCTTACTTCAGATTACAGATGTCACTTACAAAGCATTTCAGGCCTGGATTTCTGGTGTCCCCATTAGGTGATGTTGTCCCCAGGATGTGCCACTATGCCACACCAACAGCTGAGCACATCAAGACATTTGCACTTTTACAGAGCCTCTCCATGGAAAGAAAGAGCACGAGAAACAGTGCAGCCAAAAGCGTGCAGTGGCAAGTGGTGTAATGGATGCAATGAAACAAAAAACAAAGCTCCTGATGTTTCACTTACTGAACCAACCAACACACCCTCCCTTCTTCCAACTCCTATTGCTACTTGCCCCAAGAATTGGTACTGTTGGCCAGTTATCATTAAAATCATGGCAGTGACTGGTTCTTAATAAACTAAGAGGTCCAAAACCACTATGATGTTTTTTTGTTTGTTTTTTACCTCTTGTTTGAACTCAACAGTCTCACTCCCATCTTCTTCTTTGGTTTTGACCAAGGACATCTTGACCCAAGTTCGAAAGCCTCCAGAAAACTTCCAGCTGGAGTATGAACTTTCACAGTCCTTCATGAATTTTGCTTTTTCTGGACTAAAGGAAAAAGACCATTACTTTACTGGCCAAACTCTGTGCACTGCAGGCAGGAGAACATCAGGCCTACAAGCACTCCAAAATACATTCTCACTTCCTTTTATATTTCAAGTGCCAAATTCAGTATAACTAAACCATTGTGCATAGTCATGTTCTCATTCATGGTCAAGCATCCTTGACTGCAGAAGACTTACCTGGTGCCCTATGACCCTGGAGCTCTGCCTGCCCCTAGGAGACCCCTGTTCTGCCTTAGAGGGGAGTTTTGTTCTGCTCATCTGTCACCTCTGGGACAGAAAGGAGCAGAGCCAGAACGCCAGGAAACTACTCCCCACCGTGCAAGAGACAGAAGGAAGAGCCTAGAGGCAGAGCAAGCTGCTTCACCTCATTTCTGGGATGCAAATAAACTGGTTGCCAAATAAACCAGTTGCAATGCAGACATGCCTAAAATGCTTTGGCATTTACATTCAGTATATTCCTATTAATTTGGAAACATTACACCTTTGGTGTAAGGCTCCCACCTGCAATAACATGGCTGTGTCCCCAAAATGCAATCTCAGATATTTGTAACCCCCAGATGAGCAGCATTGCTTGTGTGTTTTGCTTTGGTGTTTTTTTAATACTGTGACTGTAAGCTATTTTAAGCCTTCCAATACCCTTCATGCAGCAAGCAGTAAAGAGGCAGCTTTAAGGTATATCTGGTCTCCATCTCTTCTCTACTAACTGCACGGGACACAGTAAATTAACCACACTATTTACTTGGAGTTCCTCAATACTGTCATTTTAGCCACTTTCAAGTCATCCCTAGCTCTGCAGCTGCTTTTCCAACACGGTTTCATTTGAGAAGAAGGGGTAAACCACTATGATGAGTCATGAATCATTAAAGCCCATACTGCCCATTTTTACTAAAGACAGATTTCAGGTTGCAGAGATATGTCAGCATATGCTGGTCCCTAAAACAAGGTTTTGACCCAGACTAAATCCATTTTTCTAGGTGCAGGTAAAGAGTATATTTCGCTTGCATGGCAAAGGGTGCACACGACCAGGTCAAATGGGACATTAAGGTGTCTTGGTCTTTCAGGAGAAAGATGCAAAGAAGTAGAGAAGAATGGCAGAGCTGAAGAAGCAAGCTCTTGTCCCAGAGAACAGGCCAATCAGGAAGATTGTCCTGAACCAATACTGGCTGGATTTGCAATTTTCCTGTCTTTTTTTCCTTAGTCTTCAAAATCAGGGCTCCTTTTGTTCCTACAAACCAAGGGGCCTTGTCTACAAGGCAGCAAAAGCACACACTGGTAATAAGAATATGACACTGATGACTACTCTGTACTATGCTGCCTGCTCAGGCTTCGTAGATGAATACAGACACGGTCATAGGAAGGCAAATCCCAGCAAAGCCACTGATCTCAAGTTAGGACTTCAGGCCACGGGCTCAAACACAAAATTCCACTGCACACGTGAACAGGAAGGAGAAGTGTTCCTGGAAAGAAAAACTGACTGCTCATCAAGACAGATCCTATTCTGAGGATGTTTTAGCAAGTTAGGAGTATCTTTATTTGTGACATTAGGTGCTTGTTTAGTGACCCCAACAAGATGGCAGTGCACCTCTTTAAGTCGCTCAAGGAAGATGCGGGCAAAGCATAAGAAGAAAATCCTTAGGAGTGAGGAGTCTGACTGCTCCTCACCATACAAACCAGACAACAGGGAGACCTAATCTGACATCAACTTCTTCCCACAGTAGGATGTGTGCAGAGCAGCAGCTGGTGGGACAGTACGAAAGAGCAGGGGAGTGCTTTGTCACTCAAGAGGAACATATATAATTAGCACTCTGCCCGCCAGTCATATGCCTAATGTCTGACCAAATACAGCATCCTGGAAAAGCTTTCCAAGCCCACATGGAAAATTGAGGCAGGAAGTTATGACACAGAGCTGAACACTACAGCCACAACTTACATGGTAGGCAGACAGCAGTAGTATACTTTGCCTTCAACAGTAATTGTAGGCTTGAAAAAGAGGGATTAATGATATCCTAGGAGAAGCTGTGGAGAAGTGATCTGAGACGGCATCTCCTTGCATGTGCCCATGATTTAGCCCACTGTCACAGAGTGAGGGGGCAGAAGGGGCACAGTAGAGACACAAGCTTTGCCCAGATGATAGCAGAGGGCAAATAATGCAGCTTAAACCCCACACACAATTGTGTGAACACCAGACCAGCAAAGGATTTTAAGCTGAAGAATAACTCTCCAGGCAGTTTCTTTTAATTCCCTCTTCACCTCAAAGACACAATCTGCAAAGGCTGCACTTTTTTTCCCTCTTAGTTGTTTTTTCTTTTTCTTTTTTGGTTGGTTGCTTTTTTTTATTTTCCAGTAAGTTCTTCTACCTATTACACTGTCCTTCAGATACATGGTAAGGTTCCTGGAATACTCTGCACCAGGCTCTCCTAGGATATTAATGGTGCCTCAAAACCATGCAAAAAGTACTAAATCACAGCAGAGAAACAGAACTGCGAGAGGCCACTGTCTTAACTCAGGTGAAGTACAAAGTTCTGGTCTTCTCCCAACCAATACTCTCTGGTAACCATTGAAATTTCAACCTACTAACAGGGGCTCATTGCCCAGCACAGGAGAGATTGTGTTTGTCTCAGCTGTGGGACCAAATTCTGGACTGGACAGTAGTGCTGCAGTGGATCTTTTTAACACCAGTCTCTATGGTCCAAACCACGTGAGCCAGAGGGAGCCTTGGACATCCCGCCAGTGGATGCCACTCCAACAGCAAGAGCCAAAACCACAGATGGTTCAAACACAATTTGTGTTTACTGCTTTTGTGTTTCCCTGGACCAGGAAACTCTCAGAAAGTCACAGGATCTAAGAAAGGGTCAGCTGGTGCGGTACCAAAAGTCCCAACCCTTCTATGTTATAATTTGTTTCTCTGTCCACAGCAGACCAGATCAGAGACAGGAACATGGACCCTTAAATCATCTCTGATCTCTTCAGACTGATATCCATCATGTCACACGACCACAACTTGTTTTACATACTACACTAACAATAGTTTTATCAGTAATATCTTCAGAGGATTTTCTTCTAAAACCCATGTATTACACTAATGACAGTTCAGGAAAGGAACTTGTATTTTTAGCCACACTTTCTGGCAATTTGCAAGAGTTTCATTATTTCCTTCTCTCCAATTAATATGGTACAGACATCAGCTGCCACTGTCTTAAAAAAAGAAAAGAAGGCAGCAGCAGTGTCTCTCTAACTCACAGGCCAACAGCAGCACACAGTGCAGCAGTGTTTTGTGGAGGCCAGAACTCAGCCAGAGAACAGTGCCAGTTTCATGCAGTCTGTCCATCCAATTTTAACAGAAAAGCTGCAGAGAATAAAATCCTCAACAGAAACAACTGGACCTTACTTGAGTCCTCATCACTTGCTGTGCCACAAAAAAATCCCTCAAAGATCAAAGTCTCTTGATGCAATTTTTATTACTGCTTGTGGCTGATGCTTGCAGTAGCCTTCACTGATACCATTATTGGTATATAAAGCAAAAATGAGCTGTGCATGATACTGTCTACACAGAAACTGTGGTGTAGATACAGCAGGACTCACTCATTTCCAGGGGGTTTAGATTGTGATTTGAGATGATGGAACACCCTACATAGACATTTCACATCAGTTTGCCTGCCCAGCCCAGCAGTCTATAAGCTGTTTGCAGCCACAGCAAAAAAAACTGTAAAGGTAATGATGATATCTCGTGAGCTTTAGCATAGATCTCAGCATCTCTGGTAACACTGCACATGAATTGCTGGACACAGTGTTAATACTATGCTCTCATAGCCAGTAAGTGAGATACTCTGTCAGGAAAAGTAGTTAAGAGAGTCCAGGAATTGAAGTTTTTAGAGGCTGTATGGAAGGACACGCAACAGTTTCGACAGATATCTTAGTCCAGACTTCCCATCAACTAAATTTAGCATCTGCTGATGAACGAGAAATCATTTCTATTTTCTCTTCTGCTGGAAGGTGGACAGAATGAGTACACTCTACAAATGTATCCAGCTTCACATGCAGTCCATAGTCAGGAGAAAATATAAACTTCCAACCTGCTCTGAGCCTGTCCAGTTCATGCCCCAGGATGCCAGGACAGCAAGTACAGTACTGAGCAAGACAAGCCACACAATTTGTACCAAGCTTTGGAGGATCCTGTAAAAGAGACACTATTGGCCTCTTGCCTACAACTGGTTCTCTTCCTGTATTTCATCTAGACATGCAGATCATTTACAACTAAGGCCTGTTACCTTTGTCAATTTTACCACTCACCTGGTAAAATTGGCTCAAAACCAGTTCTAACTCCCATTCAAACAAGCACAAAGGATGCATCCCCAGACATCACCATTTCCTCCCTTTTCACTTTGCTTCAAACATAACCCAGGCTCAGCCTTCACTCTCACAGCCTCTGCTCTGGTGCTTTCCAAACACTGAGAGGAGGCAGCTTCTCTAGGAACAAAGTCACACTTCCCCACCTTTTCAGGGACTATTTCTGCCATTTAACCACTATGACCTGGCAAACCTGGAGGAAGAAGGTTGCGATCCAGGTTTCTCCCAGGCAGCTTACACATGTTTCTTACCAATTCACCTATACTGGCACAAACACAGCCTTGAAGCTCAGAACCTTGCAATAAGCACACTCCTGTTTTGCACATCCAACCTGCCTTTGCACAACATGTGGCACATGGGCCAGCAGCTCACACCCTTGCAGCTTCCTTGCAGAAATACTGCCAATGTAAGTGGGACATATGTGTTTTAACTTGGGAAGAAACAGCTCCTGAAAATGGCTTATCTGCAAATTGATACAACAAGTACAGAAATTAGGTTGGCAAGACCTGAGGATGTACAGAGCAAGCTGTGTCTTGGGTAAGATGGTTCATTCTGCAGAGAGCCAGGAACCAGATACAACACAACCATCACTTGTGCTCTGTGTTTCACCTGGGGTGGTCTCAGACAGTGCTTGTGTCTTGCAGCACAGCAACAGCTGAGCACCTTGCTGGAAGTGATCCCACTGTACCTGTACATGTTTCTAACCACAGCACAAGCCACAAAAACTGAGGAAAAAAAACCACGTAAGGAACAAGTATCACCTTCTACATCATTACTCTTAACTGATGTTTGCCTGCCCTAAAATATCAATGCCTAAAATACCCAGAACATTAGCATTTTATAAGGTATTTTAGTACAGTTACAGACAGCACTTAATGACTAAACATCTCTGACTAAGAGATCTGAGTCTTCAGATCTCTTTTCTACTTCACTGAAGTAGAAACACTTTGTAAAAAAGCAAATTCAGGTAACTGGCCTTTTGGCCACCCAGGGATACTGCAACTGAACACTTCCAGTCTTTGCTCTGTCTGAAGAGAACCACTATAATAAGTTCAAGCCTCCAAGAATGCTTTGCTACAATAAAATCTGTTATTTCTCTTCCCCTCCCTCACCTAATTTTGTTCTACATCTGTCTTTTACCCCCAGTCCCTTTTTCACTGAGCATCTATTACCACATTAAGGTTTCCTATCAGATGTCACTGTGACTAGTATCTTTGGTCTAGCTTTTAATCTGGATCACAGAGAGGAGAACAGAACTTGAACGTAAATTAAAGCAAAAATTAAACAGGTATGAAATTTATTCTCCCAATATGGGAAGAATGGTGGGGCTTCCCAGAAAGTTCAAGACAGAATTAATTCCACTCTTTTTAAACTTAGAAAGAGGTTGATCAGTCACTCCAATGGCACCAAATGTCAAACCAATAGTTTTGAAAACCCCACACATGAATTTACATCACTCTGTAGAATCCTACACAGAGCCAGTAACACAAAGCAATACAGTTAATCTTCCAATGAACTCACAACCAATGAGTCTAGGGACCTGATCTTTACAGCAGTTGCTTTAAAAAAACCCCAGATGGTACAGAAATATTAGTATTCTTGGTGCACTTCCTGACACACCGCCCAGGACAACACACTTCCTAATCACCCACACCAGCAGACAGCAGTAAGACAGCACAAACTTCAAACTCTTAGAAAGTGCAGCAACAAATGGCTGAAGCACAGCTGAAGAACAGTTTTTGTCACTGAAAAAGTCCTCGATGCATTTTCTAAAAAGTGAGGGTACTAAACAAAGACATGAAAGAGCACCAGCACAGCCCAAGCATTAAAAAAACCACATAAAATTCTGTTTGATTTTTACTTTGAAAAGCCCTGTTTTCACAAGTGGTATTGTAGCAAGGTCAATGCAGGTAGAGGCTCATCCCTTTACGTACCTGTTGACGAACTCTTGGAAAGAAGAAAACAGAAGGTAGTCAATGGCACTAAAATCTTGGTCTGTTTCATTTAAATGAAACTGCAAAAACACCAGTTCCTTCTTCTTCACATCACGAGGGCCTTGAACAACCAAAGCATGCTTCTGTAAGCAAACAGAGAGATGGTGAGAGTAGCAAAGGAATCCTCATTTCCTGTCCATGGATTTGTCATCTGGCACTAATACTATATAGAAATTTAATACACATCCAGAGTTTCTTGGCCACTACAAAGTACACATCTATTAAATATCTAACAAGAATGCCAATGGAGTGCCTCCTTTTAGTTCAGTTTTAGTCTTTACATCAAGATTTAGCCTGTTTAAGAAATCTGCTTTAATTCTATCATCATCCTTCGGGTTTGTGTGAAATTACCAGCCAAGGCCCTACATTCTGCATTAGGACAATTAAAACTGTTTTGAGCATTAAAGTCTTGGAACTTTCAGCTCTTGACACGAAACAAGTTAATGTGGAGTCTGATGTGGAGAATCTGCCTCAGTGCCTCTCCATTCCACTGCAGGACTAGAGCCTATTGCTTCACAAGCTTCTGAATGAATCTACAACACAGCATAAAATGTACTTTCTCATTTTGTTAAAGCATGCAAAAAGAGCGTATAGGAGCAGAAATTAAATTAGACTAGCACCCGGAATATTACTTTCAAATGTACTAAGGAGCTGCTTCCCAAAAGAAATGGTGACTAGGTGAGAAGAAAAACATGAAGAACAAAGCTGACCAAACAGGTACCTAGACATAGTTTTTTTGTTCATGTTTAGTTTCCTTAAAAACGATCTGAGCAATCACTTTATCTAAACCATTAATTACAGTCATTTGTGGGTTTGGAACATTCATTTATACAGCAGCTAGCTTCCCTGCATTTTTAAGGGCAATTTCAGACAGACTACCAGTCCATGTACCCATCTTGCTGGCTCACAGCATTTCAGTGCAATGAAACGTTTGGTGTCCATTTAAGATCCTTCCAAGTGTGACAAATACAGCATGTAATTCCCAGCAAACATGCAAAAGGAGATTAGCTATCCTGCTTTAATGGAATAACTGCTACTGCTTTCAATTAGCGATAGGTTCACAATATCAAGGAGAATGCTTCCCAGTTCATTTAGGAGAAGAATGAGGCAAGAGTTTAATTGTGAAAAACGACTTTTTTTATCCCATTCAAGTTTTTGTGCTGCACACACCCACATGACAGCTGATCTGCCATGACACATATACACACTGACTGGGGTCTTTTACACTTCTGAAAACAAAAGGACAGATGGCTTGAAAAAAACTAGAAGCAAGGATTTCTCACAGCACGTAGTAAATATTTTTACCATCGAATACAATTATGAGCAGAAAACCCACACCAAATAAGCTTTGTTGTATTACCATAGTTTGGTTAGTAAAAGGATCTGTGTAGTTGATTCTCTGAGTGATGCATTCAATGTGTCCTGGCTGACCTGGATTTATCAGAGGTGGAATGTGATCATAGTAATGATGCTTGCAGCTGAGCAGCTGAGCCTTGCCTGGGTAAAAGGCAATACCTGTTTGGGGAGAAAAACATTGGAGAGCACTGATTTCTTTCCCAAGATTTTCATTCTCGAATTTAATTCCACAGGATACTGAGCTATCCTCAAGATCCAGCAAAACTATCAAATTAAACAATGCACTTCCACATTTTTCTGGAGCAGGACAAAAGTACCAGCTGCATCAGGACAGAACTCCCTCATTACACTGAAAAAAATCAGGGTTCATATCCTATTATAACAAATCAAGGCTCACAAAACCTACTAAATTTCCCTAGTTTTCTCACAAGCTAGCAGCTAATAATACATCAGTCCCTCTCACACCAAATGAATGTGTAAAGTAAGTTAGGAGAATGCTGAAGTCAAATGGGACATGTAGCTCTTCAGCTCATGTGTGTTTTCAGATATTAGCATTTAACATGTCAATTTTTAATCTGAGATAATGTATGTAATGTACCACACATGACAGCTCTGAGATCAGTGGCTGGTCTAATAAAAGTGGCAAGATGCTCTTCAGAACAGCCAGCATCTTTTGTTCACTGAATATGATGTCATGATAAAAATCAAAGCCATCAAACAAGCATTAACTGTTACCTTCCCTTACTCCCTACATCACTGGGTAGACAGGCTGCTACTTCATCTGAATGGAAGCTCCTATGTACCATAAAGCTACCATTTCAGGCCAACAGCCTCAGTCACCTCAGCCTCAGAAGCCTAGCAAAATAAAGAGCCAAACCTCAAAATCCTGTTACACCACATACGCCACATTTATTATTGGAAACAAGCTTGCTGGAAGATAATCCAGACTGACTACAAAAAAATGCATGACTTATTACCTCACACAACTGAGATGACCTGCCTCCCAAATTGTGAGATGTCAAAGCAGCCAGCATGTATCAGCCTACAAATTCTTTATCCCTTTCTTCAGAGGTCCATGCTTGGAATTTGCCATCTCATCACTTTAATAGAGTAATAAACTCAAGGGCTACATTAATTTAGGATCTCTGATCTGGCAGGGATCCCCAACAATACTTTTGGCATTATATGTATGTTGCTCTGCTCCTTTAAATGACATTTTCTTCCTGTTGATGTATGATAAACTCACATGGCAAAAAAAAAGGGAAAAGCTTCGGCTTGCTTGGTCTTACAGTCAGATCTATATGGTCCAAACACTAGGACCTCCTTACAGAGCTGAGCTTAACTGACCATACAGAAAAACAACTACAGGAATATGACAACAACTTGAAACACTCACTTTCCAGCCACAATTACAGGAGTGGTTATCTGTAAAATGTGGTAACACTTCAAACAAAAGTGTTAGAAACTGACCTATGACTGAGCTGCATTTGCTACCATAGCTCTATTTGTGAATGGGCACTGGCTAATTTTAAAAAATAATAACTATAGAACTCATTATTCAAAAATGCTCCTGTGGAGTCATTCCTCCTGCAAACTGCAGCACAGCTCCTGCTGCCACAGTGCATTTTTATGGCAGCATCATTCCCTGCAGTCACATCACATTTTCATTGCCTGCTGACGTAATACCGAGTTGTAAACAATCCACGACAGACGCAGAAAGTGGCATTGTGGTTATTTTGTGGTTGGTTTGCGAAATTCACCTTTACTGTGATTGACATCTCACGGCTCCGTGCAGCCCTGAGCTCCTGATACCCATCCTAAGTGCTACCCTGTTTCAACGATACCGTATGCGGA
>NW_008664432.1:2435-5720 GCF_000695815.1 Acanthisitta chloris | reverse complement strand
TTCCCTAAAAGAGGACTCATTCTGGAGTTTGAAAACACCTCTTATCTATCAAATGTTGTGTAATGCTCCACAGTTACTCCCATTCATGTTATTGGCATGAAAGCTCCCAAAATCTCTCGTGCAATGTTAACATTTCTGCGCAAAGTCAACAAAACACAGATTAAAAAAGAGGAAGTGAAAGACCTGGGTCAAAGTATTATACACACTCTGGACCCTGGAGAATCAACACCAAAAATTTAAAACAATCCAAGAGAAATGTGAACAACTGGACCCATTTTGTGTTACTGTTCTTACCGGGTGCATCATACAAGGACACTTCCTTGTAAGTGACAGACATCACCGGGTGCTTGAGCTTCTCCCTGAAGTCACTGATGGTTTGGTAGACAAGAAACACAGCTACAGCCATGAGCAGCAGATAAATAAACAGGAGAATTACTGAAAAAACATTCTTTAGGCAGGTCTTGCTGAAACGCAAAGAAGGGGTAGTAGTACCCAGTTCACTATCTGGAACCAAACAGAATATGGATTAGGACTTTTAAATACAGATATCTGGGCTGAATTTATGCAATTTACATTCAAAGATGAATCTCTTGAGAGGAAAGTAAGCCTCAAACTCAGCTTGATTTAAAAAAACCACAGCTATTTTTAGTTTTGATGATCAGTCAGACAGATACTTCCTTCTCAAGTATGAGATATAATCATTGTGCCTCTTCTTCATATGTCAGAATTTGACCCTCTGCTTAAGAGCACTGGAGGCAGGAAGCAAGGATTATTTTCAAGGACAACTCAAAAGTTCAAAGTTCATATGGAAAAGTCTGATGACAGTCAATCTTTGCTTCTGGAAAAAACAACTCCCTTCCCCCTCTTCCCAGTCTGAGGTGATTGTTACACACTCAGCATATGCATCAGCAGTGATTTAATATTCTAAATGCACAGCTATCTGCATTGTATCTCCACCATGGTAGAAATCACTAGATATTTGTTACCCTCTAGTTAGTAACTCCTTGAACATACTGCATAAATTTCACAAAAGGATTCTTCCAATTACAGCTAGAAAAACACTGTCCAATTCTCTCAGAGTCTCCCTGCCTTCAAACCTTATTCCCTGAAGATCTTCACACTAGTTTCACTCTTATGCAGACACTGCTGTCCCCACATTCCTTGCATCTGTCATCTCTTTTGGCAATACTTCTAAGGAAAAAGTTTGTGTGCTCTTGAATTACACATCACATTTTGATCGTGAGTGATATATAGCTGAGCACACAAAAGGAGTGTTAGAACCCAACATACAAAAGGAGATAGGGAGACATACTTCATGCTGACTGCTCTGTGCAGTGTAATTTAATGAGTCAGGCCCTCTCAGGCCATGCCACACACTGCTGTTCAACTATAATAGCATGGTTTGGTGTTTGTTCCTTCCCACAGCAAACATGAGCCTTTTAGTAAACCCTATTGCACGCATAACCTCTTACAAAGGTCCATGGCCACACACATGTTCCCAAGTTACACAGCAGGAAATGGCAGCCAAGGCAATTAGGACATTCATATGCATAAAACTGCACTATTGAAACAATTATGTCTTGAATAGCTGCAAGGCATTTAGGCCATACTCCTTCCAGGGTGTCTTACCTTAGTGCCTATATCTGAGCTGCAATAAGCCCATTTAGCACTGCCCCACACTCTCCAACAGCAGAGCCAAACAGTTGAACTCAAAATCTGTTTAAAAGCACATCTGTTCAGCATTGCATCTTGCTCATGCAAATCTGGCACAGACTTTGCTAGCAACCCACTGCCACCACAGCAGCAGGTAAGACACAAGATAAAGGAAGATGCCATACTCTGCTATCTCAGAGCCAGATGTGCTGAATCTTTTTTGATTGACTAAAAAATATTATCACATCAGTCCTTGGAAAAACTCATTGGCTTTCCATCAGTACTGATTCCTTTGCCTTTGTTTTGTTTGCTTGCAGAAGTGCAATAAAACAAAACCAAAACAACCAAACCCACACACTGCAGCAGCTTATCAGGCACTAAAAAAAAAAAATCAGTAAGTTCTGGGACAGCAGTTCTCACCTGGTAAAATAACAGAGCTGGAATCTTCATGAACTTCCATCTCTCCTTCTCTCTCCTCTGTTGGGTTTCCAGAGACTCGCTCCACATCTTCACTCAGCTGCGTAGTTAAAACAGTGGTTCAATTTCCAAACATGCTCTCAACTTGCAATTGCTGGAATTTCTATGGTACAAATAAAAGAGGCTCCAACTAACCAAACACACAAAAACATGCCCCCAGTCCAAGAGCACCCAACATATGTTCCACTTGTCCACAATACAAGAGCCACATTTACACAGACCTGCAGTTAAAAATTAAGTGACTTGCACACTGCAAGAAGAGAAAGACACCACAGTAAGTTTAACCTGCTTCTACCCTGCTGCTCCAACAGTAACATCACGTTTTCTTTCAAGAGCAAAGAAATTACTTCCCTGGCAGCTCCAACTCACTTTAAACCCCCAATTAGGACAAAGTCCTCTGAAATAAGCAGGAACTTAGTTCTGTCACCGAAGAACATATTTTTAGGTATAAATCAACCACAGCACATACCAGCAAACAGAGCATTAGCACTTCTTAATAAGGAGGTGCAAGAAGAGTGAGATGCATTTTGACAAGTGTTAGGGCAAGTCACTCAAACACAGTCTCAGCCACACAGGCAGGTGTGCCATTGCAAGACAACAGTCAAACACCCCTATATTTCTGGTACTTATTTGATCTCACTGTACAGATTATTATATATTAGTAGTTATGCAAGTGTTAGTCTTACATTGTTTCTGAAACAGCAACAGAGACCAGATGTCTTCTTGTTTTGCTATTCAGAGTTCTGAGCCCAAACTGCCAAGACACTTCCATCAGTCAGAAGCTTGTCACATCAGATAGGCATCACAGGGCATTGTGAAGCAACCTATTTTTTATACTTTACATATATATAAAGTATTTCCTGTGTGTCTTCTAAATTTATTTTGTGTCAGGAACTAACATACAGGTTACAACAAGGCAAACCAGCACATAAGCTTGCAGCACATCACATGTTGCACAGCAACTGTCCAAGCTAAACACTCAGCATCACCTATCTCAAGGCAAATACAGGCTCAGTTAATGCAGAAGCTGTACAGGATACTATTAAACTGTACACCCCTAATTTACTCAACAACAATGTGCATATACCCATAAGGAGGTGCTTTATTTCACCCAACTTGAATTCACCATTGAAATCATCATTACACCATTACCAG
>NW_008664432.1:0-2413 GCF_000695815.1 Acanthisitta chloris | reverse complement strand
GTACACTCATTTCACATCTTCAAAGTCTGACGTAAAGTCTCCATCACCTGCTGCCGTGTTTCTGTATTCATTTCCACCACGAAAAGCAAGATGAAACCAGTTACCCAGTTGTTTTCAAATGCTCAGCACATAAATAAAACATGATTTCCCATGGAGCGAGGCAGGGAGTGAACAGGTAACTAAATAGGCTAAACTCAGCTCATATGCAGGAGACTGACCAGAGTCCAACCAAAGATACTTTTTCAATTATCTGTGTAAAATAAGGGAAAATTAACACTCTGCTCCATTTTTGCGGGAACATACTGGTTCTACTTGTTTACCTGACCCAAAAGAAGCTATTCTGACACAAGAAGAGTACTCCCTGAATCTCTTGTACTGATTAGGCTAATTCAGCTAAGAAGCCAGTTCCAACCATAGTCCTGCAAATTCCTTATACCAGAACCAAGCCAAAAAGTTTAATGTAAGTTGCAACTTCACTGCAGTTTCTCAGCTGACTCCCACTGCTATCTGGTTCAGCTGTGGTTCCCCAGGCACAGGCACCTCAATGACTGTGGTTATATAGAGGCTAAGTGAATTCTTTTCCTGATAGCAAGGAGATCCCAACACAATTCTAAGTAGGAACATAACATGCAACATTTGCTATCCTCTCAGGAGGACTTACAGCAGTTGTTCAACAGGTAGGAGAAGAAAGATGATCTTAGAGGTCTTTTCCAAACTAAATGATTCAACAATTCTGTGAAAAGCTCCAAAAACGTAACCTTTCAGCATTCCTTAGAAACAAAATAAAAAGACCCAAACCATACGCTACTAGGTTTTCTATCTCAGTCCACAGGGTAGACATAGTTTCATAAGCTTTTCACACATGAGACCACAGAAGGGCAGCCAGTCAAAAGCAGGAGTACTAACACTATCTCAGGTACAGCAAGTAGGTTGAGCTGATGTGCAAGACCTAAAATAACTGTATTTCACCGCAGATCCGGAACACCTGAACTGACAAGAGGTGAAATTGCATAAACCCACTGAGGTCACCAGGAGCCTAGTGCTGTCCATGGCTCAGCCATGGTGCTCTGAGCGTACAGCACACAGCACACTGACTCCACAAGGCACAGCAGCAGAGCCCTACAAACCCCACAGCTCCCAGACACACTGAGCTACAGTCTTCTAACCACTGGGAAGCCAACACAGCATTACTCTGTGACAGCTGATTCTAGTTTGTTCACACTCATCACTTGCCTTGGACCCAGGGATTCTGTCAACAGTGAACTTGGAGCATGCCAACTGTGTTCACCCTCACAGACAGCTCCTCCTACATCCTATCATCTCCATCCTCTTACACCCTGCATCACCTCATACAGAGGTGAAGCACGGTGCTAATACAGAAGGAACATTGCAGGGCAGTTAAGCTTGCAACAGGATGCAGAGATAAGATAGGATGTCAAGGGCAGGAAGGGCAAGGAACAGACCTTCATTCAGCATTCCTCTGGGCTCGGCGTACACAGCTGAGTGAGAAACAATTGCAGGAGCTGCCTGTGACCCAGCAGTTCCTTTTCAGTTCTGCACACAGAAAAGCACTGGAGTAACAGAAGCTCAGAAAAGGCAATTCCAGACATTTGAGCATCCCTGCTAGGGGCAGAAGCATCAGAGATTGCTGTGAGTACCAGGGAAGGGACACACAGACACACCATCTAAGCTTGTGCCACAGAATTTGGGACAATTCTAGACGCACGGTGCACTGTCAGTGGTGGCTGATACGCAAGGTGAAAATGTAATGTGTGTAGTTCAGTCCACGCTTCAGGCATCGATGCAACTTCATTAACTTTCTCAAGTACCTCCCCTGTGTACAATCACACAAGTCAATTTCACCCTGATAATCACTGGATAAAACCTTCCTCTCGGATAAAAGCCTCTTAAATAAAAGAACTCGTCCATACAGGCCTTTTGCTGGTCTGCTGATTCATCACCTTCCCATGCATTCCAGCCTGGCACGAAAACCAGAAGCTGAAACTAAACAGACAGTACTAAACTAAATTAGAACGTGTTAAAACTGAGCGCAAACTACCTGTCACACGCAGAGGAAGGAAAGCATCTACACTTCTTTCGCCTGCAAGACACAAACAAAAGTGCCCTGCTGTAACTCTCCACCGCTGCTGAACTTGGCAGGAATAGCTTGCGTCTCTAGTAGGAAAGATAGGAACGAGCGCGGAATTCCGGCTGCAGAGCCCGTGCATTGATATGCAAAGCAGGAGCGGCCGCGGGCTCTTGGCAGGGTGATAAAGCTGCCTTCAGCTCCACTCACACCCGTTACCGAGCACGCCGGCCGGCTGCACCCCCCGTCCGTTCAACGCGACTGCTGCCCATCGTGTCGGCCACGGTCAAAGGCGAACGCGGAACCAGGTGCACACAAACCGGGCGG
>NW_008664431.1:0-237 GCF_000695815.1 Acanthisitta chloris | reverse complement strand
ATGACGTGGATGAGTTTCGCTACAGCCTTCTGTTGGAGGTCTCAAAATCACCAGCCCTTGTTCTTGTGGGTGACTTTAACCTGCCAGATGTCTACTGGAAATTTTATACAGCAGAGAAAACAGAGTCTAAGAGATTCCTCGAGTGCATAGAGGATGTTCCTACCTCAGCTGGTAGATAAGCCCACCAGGAGTGGGGCCCCACTAGATGTCCTGTTTGCAAACAGAGAAGGGCTGGTG